>NW_026737590.1:0-36431 GCF_949786415.1 Peromyscus eremicus | reverse complement strand
GAACATTTGTACCGTGGTTGATTCTAATTCCCAAACATTTATCTCTGCTTATGAAGCAAGGAATATCTGCTGGTTACATGGAAATTATGCAAGGATGGAAAGCATTTGTTAGGTGGACCTGTTTTCCACCTTGTCCTGGCTCTGAGATCTCTCTGTTCAAAACTGGGGCATTTGGTAGTGATTTTTTTTTAAAGAATGCTGCTTCCATCAAATCAGATAACATCAGCATTCAATTTCATGTCTTTCTTGAAGATACAGGAAACGAAATTATACTAGCCCATACCTTCATAATTCAACAGCCAAGAGCCAAACTAGGAAGCCATCTTTAGCAGCCCACTACAATTTGGCCTCATCCACTCATCCTTAGTGCCTTCCCACTCCTATATCAGGGCCTCTACGTCAATCTCCGCTCACCTCTCAGACCTGAAATCCTCCTTTACTTCTCTGTTTAGGTTATGCTTCTAACAACCCTTTAAACCTCAGCTTTGGTGACACCTTTATTCTGCTCACATTGGCTCCTTCTCTTCATTCTTCTATGACTTCCCTATGCACATGTGAGGTGACTCTCTTGGCTACCACACTATAATTATCTAAATCAGTTTCCTGTTCCAGACTTTAACATGGACAGAAGAGTGCATGGCAAAGATGGTACCTGCAAGAACTCAGCACAGATGAGATCAGGTGGCCATGCTGCAATTTGTTAAATTAATGTGTCTTAATTACTGTCAACATGGCCAGGAAGAGAGCTCTACATGTCTGGCTCTGGTGTAAGTCAGAATGAAGATGTGTTGGAAGACAGCAAGGTGTCTTCCAGCATCAAAGCCAGGCCTCCAAGAAACCCACCCAGGAAGAACACTCCCAAACCAATGGACCAGCTCTCTCCAGTATTTCTCCCCCTCTTTCCTTGTGGTCCTTTGCCTTTGCTTCTCCATGAGTGTCTGGGGAAGCCATAGCCAGCTAGAAATAGTGCTTGAGCCCTTAGCAAAACAGCCTGTACCAGAGTTACTGGTTTCCCATGTGCTAAGCCTATTGTCAAAGCCCCAACTGCTAAGCATGGATGACGCATACAGGGAAGGGTCTGACTACTTGGTGGCTAGGCTACTGCTAAGGTGTCAGGCCTTAGCACAGGACATCAGAGAAATAAGGACAAGCAAGAAGGTAAGAGGAAAAGGTATCCCTTACCGTATTTGTGTGTGTGTGTGTGTGTGTGTGTGTGTGTGTGTGTGTGTGTGTGTGTAGGGTCTCCCCCATATAACCTAGGCTGCACTCAATCTTGTGAACCCCTTGCCTCAGCTAGCCAAGTGCTGAGATTATTAGTATGGACTACCCTACCAGGCTCCTAAAGTATCTATTTCAATTCCTTCTTCCGGAAGAAACTCAGGGTTCAGAGGAGCAGAGGGAATTTCCACTATCCCTCCACTATCAGTGGCTGAGCAAGGCAGCTTCCACCTGCCACACCTTCTCATTAGAGAGCAATAGTGGAAGCCATCAGTGGTGGCCACACATTGAGTCCCACAGGCAGAATTGCTTTTTCATGGTGGAATTTCCTACCTCAATTGTAGCAGGAATTTTAAAAGGTCTTATTAATAAAATCAAACCTGGAGCCAGGTATTGGGGTGAATGCTGGAAGATCAGAGAAGCAGAACAAGCCACAGCTACCTCACCTTGCCAGTTCCTCAGCTGATCCTGTTTCCTCAGACTGGAAGCCTCTGTGTCCTCATCTGAATGGGCCTCAGCTGAACTGCCGCTCAAAACCCTAAAAGCTTAACCAGCTCTAGTTCCTGGTTCTCATGCCTTATATACCTTTCTGCTTCCTGCCATCACTTCCTGGGATTAAAGGCGTGTGTCAACATGCCTGGCTGTTTCCAGTGTGGCTTTGAACTCACAGAGATCCAGATGGATTTCTGCCTTCGGAATGCTAGGATTAAAGGTGTGTGTGCCATCATTTTCTGGCCTCTGTATCTAGTGACTTTTCTGTCTCTGACCCCAGATAAGTTTATTAGGGTGCACAATATTTTGGGGAACACAATACCACCACACTCGATGGTTGACTCAAAAGGTAGACAGTTTGAGAGTGAGAGGAGAGGATGCAAAGGATGGGAGGGAGGTTTCCAGGACAGCCTCCCAGTAAGGACAGTCCCAGTAAGTGTAATTGCACACTCCCTATGGGCAGAGGAGACGGGGAGATACAATCCAAAAACATTAAACAAGTTTTTCATTTGGTCTGGAACAATGGTCCCTGTACTAGGGTCCCCAGGTCTTTCCCGTGTCTGGGAGCTACTCCAAGGAGCTCTGTGCAACTTTCTGTACACTGAGCAATGCCTATAAGTTTAATGCATCTTATTTCATATGATTTCATATGAACTTTAAATACTTTTTAACACATATAAATACCAGCATGATTAAAGATACAAATTTACTTCAAGATTTTCTCAAACTCACAGTAACATTTAGTTATTAAGTAATTTTTTTCAAACACTCATTTGAAAGGTCCTTGAACTATTCTTCAGAGCTTAGGAAAGTTTTTGACATTAAAAATGAATCCTTATAATCTCTCAAACACCAGCGTTCTTCTCGGATTTCACTTTCCTGAATGATTTTAGGGACTTCAAAAGGTTGGAAGCAAATCCTTAAAGCTAACAAAAGCACAAGGGACACCTGTGGTCAATTGCAAAAATTGCCCCAATTCTTTGCAGCTTCTACCATTAAGAGGTGGACTCCATTTCTTGACCTTGTGGTTTGGTTTGAATAATGGAATGCAGAGACCAGCATGTCAGATGAGCTCCAACATCAAGCCTCAAGCGTCTTTCCATGCTTCTACATGCCTCTTGGGATTGCGCCATCACGGTCATGGACGAAAAATCTGGACTGGGCAGATGACAGGTTACATGGGTCAGAGATGAGCCATCTCAATGAGCCCTTTGCAGCCAACCAGCCTCCAGTCCACCCAGTAGCTGATCACAGACAGAGGAGGCATCCGAACCAAAAGTAGCCGAGCCTGGCCACCCAGGTGATCCCAGCCCCAAATGCTCACCTATAGAATCATGAATTCAATAGATAGCTGTTGCTTCTGTTCTTTTTTTAAAGGTGGCTTTATCGTTGATAAGTGAGAATCTTTAGTTCAACTTATCCTGTGTTTCTCTTCTGGACACTTATGAGTATTCCTCAGTATATACACAGATTGTTGCCACCATTAAAAAAAAACAAAAACAAAAAACAAACACATAAGCATGGCTATTATTAACCATAAAATGCTGATAAAATCCAATATACCTCAATATACCTCAATGCCTCAATATACCTCAAAATCTTTGAAACCCTGGAGAGAGCAGCTTGTGAGGCTCTGTCCCATCTGGGAACATTGTATTCTTGAGTTTAGGCAGAGCCTCCATCTACACTTGCTAAGGGGAGAACACTTGAAATTTGAGAACAAGGCTACACAACTCACCTATTACACATCTTCCTGTCCACCATCTAAAAGTCTCAAAGTTGATCATGAGCTAACCCCACTGGAGCCACTGCTTCATCACAGTGACCTTCAACACCTCCCTCTCCCATACATACCTTTCAGCCTGCCTGGTTTTATCATCTTAAGCCCCTTACTAGGATTTCCCTTTCCATTCATATAGCCCAAAATGGAGATGGTATCCATACCATTCCATTGGACACACCTTGGCTCTTTCCAAAGAAGTCACAGTGCCTAAGGCAAGTGTGAGTCAAGGATCTAGGGTCACCTGAGCATGGCAGAGGTTGGGGATGTCTCAGGTTCCTGGAGAAAGCCAGGATCAACGCAACACATTTGAATCCTCCCACCTAGTTGGTAAGAAATGCCTACGAGAGGAGAGTTGTGTGCCCACTTTATTCATGGGGCCAGATCATCCCTGATAAGCTTTGGGTCGGGGATGGGGGGGAGGGTGAAAATTGCAAGACAGGCCTCCTAAGGAACAGCCCAGCTTCACTCTACAGTTCTCAGCCTCCAAGCTGTGTCTATTTCTAGTACTGTTTTTTCTAACTATTTCAAAGACCTGTTTTGCCTCACGATGTCACTGTGCATTCGATAAATCTTTAAGTGTGTAACCCATAATACTGAGGGAGAGAAAGTCTATTAAAGGTAGAAATGAGAATTTAGATGAAATTTACTGTAGTGTAAAACTCAAACAGTTCTGGTAAATAGGTTTCACACATCAAGTTTCCAGCTCACTTCATTTCACCCATTCATCCCCAGAGAGACCTGACCTCTGCCTGGTGCAGAATATTGAGCAGAAAGAAAGAGAGGGGGGAAGAGAGGGAAGGAAGGAGGGAAGGAAGGAAGGAAGGGAGGGAGGGAGGGAGGGAGGGAGGGAGAGAGGAAGGAAGGAAGGAAGGAAGGAAGGAAGGAAGGAAGGAAGGAAGGAAGGAAGGAAAAGAAAAAACTCTTAAAAATGTCCTCCCAAAGGAAACCTAGAAACCTAGTATGCTGGCTTTTATTACCATCCTCAGGGTACTGAGCTTGGTCATGGGAAGAAGCTTTTCATGTCCAAAGCACTTCCTGTGACAACCAAATACTTAGAGATTTTAATCATTCACATAGCAACATGGGCAGTTCACTCCCAGAAAGGAATGAGCATTTGTAGTCAAAGGGAAGAATCCCTTGTGCTATCAATAACTGTTGCTATCTGCATCAATTCAGCGTCACATGAAATGCTAAGTGTGCCCGGGGCTATACTTGCTGCTGCCCTTTTCTGCTCTCTGCAGCATGAATATAGACTTTCTCCATCATTCCTTCCCACAGCGGGGCCACGAGTACTCCTAGAGACATGCTGAGTTGGTCACCTCCTCCTCCAGAACCTTCAGAGTCTGACTTGCTTTAAGCTATGCTAAGCAAGAGATTTTTCTAGAACAAACAACTCTGTACCCAGGCCTGGATGGATGCTTTCGTCATAAGGAAGAAAGTTGCCATCGTCGTCGTCATCATCCTTATAAACACATACTGATCACTGCATGCCCAGCAATATTAACTCATGTACATTCATAGCAACTATGTGGGACAGATCATCAGCACAGCCCACTTCACAAGTTAGGAAGCTGATGCACAAAAGATGTGGTCATTGACTTGGGTCATCAGCTGCTGGGGGCAGGGGACTAGAATTCATCTCTAAGCATTTAGCATCTGTCCTTTATCATTCCGTGAGATTGCCTCTCAGGGAAAGATAGAGCCCTGACCAACAGGAGGAAGCATATCCCCAGCGAAAGAGCTGTGATGGGAAGCAAGGACAGGGCTAGAGAGAGGCTTTCTGCTGATCCAGGCACTGTGCCGGGTCCTGGGTTCTCATGAGCTCTCTCTAAGTGTCCATGCCTGGGTCACACCTTGTCCTGATACTTCACGCTAACGATATGATAACTGAGTTGCCCTGAACTTGCAGTTGTAAAGAACTAAACTGCTCTCAGAACCACAGGGCACAAGTTGGGCTTATTGGAGACTGACACAGGGTAGTAGCACAGTAGGCCTGTTAGAAGGAGGGACTCTTGGGACCCCTTACCAGGCTGCATAGCAATAACCCAGCTATTATCTACTATAATTATCTACTATAAAGAAGTAGATCTATAATTGATCTACATCTCATTAGAATTATGCCTCTTCTGATTTCACAAAGACCATAGCCTAGGGATCTAGGAAAAGGAATTCAATGCCCTTACAGCTGAGGCTCCATTGCTCTAGCTCTCAAAGTAACAGTGTATAGTGGGTCTAAGATCCATACTCGTGAGCTCAGGGTAGGAGCTGCTCAGAGAAAATCCAAGGCAGTAAAAAAAAAAACGGTTACTAAATACGCAGCAAACTGGAAGTGCTAAGTAAGTAAGATGCGCACTCTTGAGACTCAATATTTTGAGAGAGCAGAGAGAGATTATCATCCTCATCATGTATCAGTACAACAAATACTGGAATTATATTTAGTGCCTAATGTTTACCAGATCTTACGTCGAAGGTTTACACACAAAACCCATATTTAATCCTCACAACAGTGTAAATTGGTTCTCACCTAAATAAAGTCTTGTTTTCTAGATGTTCTCTTAAGAATCCTTACTAAGAAAAGAAACATTGGTCTGGCCATCAAAGTCACTGAAGACAGCATCCATCAGTGCCATGGTCCCTCGAGGAAATCCCCAAGCAGCATGACTATCCCAACACATAGAAACCCTTTTTAAAAGTCATCTTCCGCCGGGTGGTGGTGGCGCACGTCTTTAATCCCAGCACTCGGGAGGCAGAGCCAGGCGGATCTCTGTGAGTTTGAGGCCAGCCTGGGCTACAGAGTGAGTTCCAGGAAAGGTGCAAAGCTACACAGAGAAACCCTGCCTCGAAAAACCAAAAAAAAAAAAAAAAAAAAAAAGTCATCTTCCCCTGCCTCCTCCTCTTACCTACTGTGATTGACAGAGTCTTCAAACTTCATTCTTCTTCATCAGTAAGCGAGAAAACTGGCCCCCAACTGAGACTGCTCTGGCTCCATTTCCCCCTCACTGTCCCCATTCTAGCTATGTCCTGTTCTTCAGCCAGAGGACCCTCCATTTGGAACGGAAGTCCCCAAACCTCTATGCTTTTCCTTCCCCGCCACCTCCCAGCCTGAGTAACAAAGACCCCAGAACTATCAGGTAACACATACAGTTCCTCCCGGAGAGAGGATGGCAGGGTGAGACAGCCTGTCACGCTTAGTACGGCATGTGTAGTATTTGGAGGAGCATAAGTCAATTATCAGTGATTGGTTTTTAGATTAGGAAATTAAAGAGGTTCAGAAAAATTAAGAAACGTTTCTAAAACCAGCCTAGGAGGGGTTTGGAGCTGGGTCATATTCACACAAGGAAGCAAAATCAGCAAAACTGCTGCCATCCTTTCAAATGGTCCAATTCAAATGCCCCTCTGCCACCCTTCCCTGGGTCAATGCTCAGAGTGTTCTTTACCATGGTCAGTTTTCGGCCTCTGGAGTACCGTGTTGTGGGAGCCCGTTCTCGGGTTCCTCATGGCTTTACCCACCAGGTCCGCATAGAGGATGATTAGGACCACGGGCCTGAGTGCAGGTGTCTGGGATGGTCTGCACTTGGCTGTGCTGGGGGAGGAGGTCTTTTGCTCCACCCCTTGGCATCTCTATGAAAACCCTGGGGCAGAGACAGTTGGGGCCCGTTGGAAAAGGTTCCAGGGTCTCTCGAGGCTATCCTTTATTTTCTATCTGTTTATCTCCGCAAGATTCTCCACAATAAATCTTTCTATCTAATATTTCCTGCTGCTCACACTCAAGAAAACTCTGGGGAACTGTGGGGGTGGTGGGTAAATGCCCCACACCGTGTGTGGGCACAAACATACACATACATTCCACTTGCAGATGAGTGAGCGCTCAGTCACCAAGTCACACTCCCACCCAGTGTCCTGGAACCATGTAATCTTAAGCCCCATCTGTACTGGCAAAGGGCAGCCCATTGTTCCGAATAACTTCTGAGAGTGCAGAGCCGCTGCCTATGACTCTCAGTGCTAGGAATCATTTCAATGTGGACAGCAAAGGGGAAGTGGGGTATCACTTTAAATAACAAGTGGATACTTCATATGCTTCCACTTACAACAGGGGGATGTATTTAAAATATCAATTTAAATATATACAATTATATATGTATGACATATATACACATATGTGTGTATATATGTATATATGTATACATATATGTGTGTATATATGTGTGTGTATATATATAGCATGAATCTTTAAGAGTCTTATTAATAAAATCAAACCCGGGACCAGTTATTGGGGTGAAATGCTGGATGGTCAGAGAGACAGAACAAGCCACAGCTAACCTCACCTGGCCAACTTCTCAGCTGATCTTGTTTCCTCAGACTGGAAGCCTCTGTGCCCTCATATCCGAATGGCTCTCAGCTGAACTGTGCTGCTAGAAGCCTGAAAGCTTAACCAGCCAAATGCTTAACCAGGCAAATGCTTCTAGTTTCTGGTCCTCACGCCTTATATATCTTTCTGCCTTCTACCATCACTCCCTAGGATTAAAGGCGTGTGTCACCATGCCTGGCTGTTTCCAATGTGGCCTTGAACTCACAGAGATCCAGAGGGATTTCTACCTCTGGAATGCTAGGATTAAAGGTGTGAGTGCCACCATTTTCTAGCCTTTGTATCTAGTGGCTGTTCTGTCTCTGACTCCAGATGAGTTTATTAGGGTGCACAATATTTTGGGGAACACAATACCACATATATATATATATATATATATATATATGTGTGTGTGTGTGTGTGTGTGTGTGTGTGTGTGTGTGTGTGTGTATGTGTGTGTGTGTGTGTATGTATATATATTCTCTTTTGCATTCTCTGTTCCTTAGCCAGCAAAGATATATGTGGATGGAATGTGAACAGAGTACTTAGCATTGTTACAACAAAAGTTAATGTTCGGCTTCTATATTTGAAATACAATTAATAGTAAAATAATAGACCCAAAAGCCAGGAATTGACAAGAAAGAGGTGCACTAAATCATTTTCGCTTCTAGCCAACCCTTCAGTAACCAAACAGTTAAATAGCCAGCAGTTTGTATGGATCTATTTCTTGGTACCATTCCAAAATATTCTTATCCTCAAGAAGCTTAGCATAGAGAGACAGATCACAAATAAGTAGGAAAAAAATGATTTAGGTATGGGTAAGTTGTATGAAAAAGATGAAATTGAGTAACATGGTGGATGCAGTACAAGGGTCGATGAAGAGTCTGTTTTATGTTGAGGTCAAAGAAGACTTGTTAAAGAAGTAACATTTAACCTGAGATGTCAGCTTGGAGACAGCAACTAAGCAGTGTTCGCATACTAAGCATAGAGCAACTATACCTAGTGGTCCAAACAGAAGTGACAGCCGGGGAAGGGCCTTGAGCCAAAAGCAAGCTCAGGAGATGAAAGACAAGAGGAAGGACCCATGCTGATGGCTATTGTTGTAAGTAGACCAAATGGAGAAATGAGAAATAGGGGAAGTTGGTGGTGGGCAATTGGTTTTAAGCCTTGTAAACCAGTAAATAATTTTTAATAGCAATAGAAAGTGTTATTGGTATTAATGGGAAACAAAATATTTTAACTTATACTTTAAGAAGATCAGCTTGACTACTGGCTGCTGTGCTGGAAACTGCTTCTCTCTCTTAGTACTTTTCATCTTTTGGAGCCAAGGAATTAGTTGGGGGAATAGAGTATCTTAAACAAAGTAGAATTTTCAATGTCAGCCATGGTTTCTATTGGCTACATACCAGTTGCCTTTCTCTAACATGCTCACAGCATTTACAACCAAATATATCTCCATGTATGGTCATATGTCCCCAGAAGATGAAAAAAACCCCACAGGATGAGTATGTCAGCTCTGTAGGGACAAAAGTAGAGATAGGAACCCCCATTCAGAGGCTGTCACTATGGCCCACATGAGGGAGAGGGTAGCTTAGAATAAAGTAACTACGAATGTTATGAAAAGTGCTTAGGGTGCAAGGCACATTTTGAAGTTAGAGACAATGTGATTTGCTGATGAGCTGAGTGTGGTACATGAGGGAAAGTGGGAACTCCAGGATGACACATTTTCCATGTGATCAATTGAACGGATGATAATGGCATTCATCAAGCTTGAAAAGCATAGTACAGAGGTGAGATTCTGGAGAAAAGAAGCAGAAAAACTGATTGGCTTGATAATGTAATAATTAGATACCCAAGTAGTGAAGGCAATCAGGTATTTACATAGAGTTCTGAACAGAGGTCCAGTCAGGAGACAAGTGTAACTTTGAGGAAAACATAGACAGAAATTCAAGTCACATCATTCCTTCTGCAGTATAGTCTATGATACCTGTTGCCCAGCAGAGAAGAAAGCGGAGGAAGGGAAAAGCCAGGAATCCCCAACCCTTCCTGTTCTAAGGGATTAGAGACAGTAGAGATGATATGCAAGAAATCTGGGGGTGACACTAACAGGCTCCATAATGTTGGAAAACTGGGGTGGGAGGAAATCTGGAAATAAATGCATTTCACCTTGTTCCCCACTGAGATGCCAAGGTGAGTTTCTTGTGGTCTTTGACCAACATGACTGCAACACCAGGATAACTCTAACTGTGGAACGTGCCAGGGCAGAGGGGAAGTCTAGAAACATGTGCTACCTTTTCTGAGCTATTTCAAGCTTCCCTGTAGCACGTCTAGGCATCCCTACAGGCCATCCAAGGGAGCCATCATAGCAAGTGGCTCAGTGTCCTTGGAACAGATGCATGGGTGGACCTCTTAGGTCATTGATCTCTGGGGATGCGGTAGATCCTTAGTCAGCCAGGGAGGTGGTCTTAGTTTCTTTTCTAGTTGCTGTAATAAAATATCCTGACCCAAAACAAAAATAAGAATAAAAACGAGAGAGAGAGAGAGAGAGAGAGAGAGAGAGAGAGAGAGAGAGAGAGAGAGAGAGAGAGAAGGTTATTTTGGACTGAAGTTTAAGAGGGCCACAGTTCATAATAGTGAAAAGACGTGATGGCAGGCATGTATGTCAGTTAATGCAGGGGGTAAGGTATTTCTATTGCATACATACCCAGGAAGCAGAGAGTGAAGAAAAAGAGCTGCCAAGGCATGAAGCCTCAAGACCCACCCCCAGTGACTCACTTCTTCGACTGAGGCGCCACCTCTTGAAGGTTCCACAGCCTTCCCAAACAGTGCCACCATCTAGATACCAGGTATTCAAGCACGTGAGCCTGTGGGGCCAGTTCACATTCAAGCCCTTCATGGCTTTATCCCCAGCAGCACAAGGACAGTTAGGTGAATTAGGAGGGTGGCTGGTTCAAACAAAGCTAATACTGAATATCAACTCCCACAAGCTGAACCCTACAAAACATGGGCCACCATTTTTTTTCTTTTAGTTTATGACTTGGTTAACCTTTATAGTTAACCTTGACTAGATAGTCAACTAGGTAGGATTTAAAATCACCATGGAGCCGGGCGGTGGTGGCGCACGCCTTTAATCCCAGCACTCGGGAGGCAGAGCCAGGCGGATCTCTGTGAGTTCGAGGCCAGCCTGGGCTACCAAGTGAGTCCCAGGAAAGGCGCAAAGCTACACAGAGAAACCCTGTCTCGAAAAACCAAAAAAAAAAAATAAATAAATAAAAAAAATAAAATAAAATAAAATAAAATCACCATGGAAACAAATCTCTGGACATGCATCTGAGGGACTCTTTATATTAAGGTAACTGGAGCAAAAAGACCCACCCGAAATATGAACAATACCATTCCCATGAGAATGTTTCCTAGAGTGAATACAAAGGAGATAAAAAGTGAGGACAAGTACTCATTCATCACTTTCTATTTCTTAGTTGTGGGTACAATGCAGCCAGCCTGATGCCACATCCTCCCTGCCATGATATGCTCCTAGAACTGTGAACCAACATAAACCCTTCTTAGGTTGCTCTTGTCAGGCATTTTATCATAGCAATAATAAAACATGCAACTGACATATTTCTCATTTTGTTGAGATGAATTCTCTACACACCAAACAGGACCAACATGACATCACTTACATCTGTAAGCATCTGTGGGATGCTCCTTTTCTTGCCTCTGATACTAGCTTGCTCTAGAACCCTTACAGTGTTCTTTAAGCCCACTGAGCCTCCTTCCCTGGTTAATGAAGAAATTGAGCCCCATGACCATGGATTTGTGTGTATGTCATGCAACAGGAGACATGCCACCTATCCTGCCTAGATTGTAGGAATGGGAAACAGGACCATAATAAAATCATCTAGCCCATCCTCTGGGCTGAATTATTTGAGTTACAGGAGGGTTTGATATTGCATCCATTCTGAATGCCAGCTGTAGCCCTGCAGAGGTAGCCCTCGGGGCAAGGAGTAAGGTAGGGTATGCCAGGAAGACTTGGGAACATTTTCCATGGCAGTCAAGAAAGCACATCAAAAGAAAAACCCATTTTCCTCCTCCTGCACTCTCTCTGCTTCCTCGAAGCCAGAGGGAATGACATCACAACAAAACAGAGTTGCCAAGACATACTCTACAAAAATGTCCTCACATGGTTACATTTTCTGCAAATTACAGCGTTTGGAGTATAAATCAGAGTAATTGTTTAAATCAGAGTGACTGTTGAAACAGATTTCCAGTGATCAAATCAAAAATGCAATCATTCTGTGGTTCCTCCGGTGCTTGGAGCCCCACATACTTCTGAAAGTGTCGGTTGTCAGTTACACGGAGTGTTTACATTACCATGCTGCCCGAACAGAGAAAATATATATTTTAAGAAGAAAATGTGAATCCAGGGTTACAAGAATGTTTCTGAAACAGCTAAGTCATCTTGTTTCAAGTAAAACCAGATGTTTGCATCAAGAGAAAGCCAATCATTTCTTTTAATTATGCTCAATGGTCAGGCCACCAGGAATACCCACATGTGTACACATGAGCCAGTAGAAATCAAAGGCTTTGTGACAGAGAGAGCAATCAGCAACTCCCAGACCACCAAATGGCATCCCCAGCACCAGTTCTGGGTACTTTGTGTACCTGCTCCAGGAGAGCACTCAGGAAGATGAGTCCTCCTTGTACCTTATTCAGTACCAGCATCCTACGTCCCACCTTGATGCATGCTGGCACCCACCCCACCCCTAGAAGTCTGGAATAAGTCCAGCTGCAAAATGCACTCTCTGCTTCAGAATATTTATGAGGAAGGTCCTTGGAAAAGATCTTGGACAGCCTAGATGTCCTCGAATGTACCCTCCCTAGTTGTTTCTCTGTCTCTAAAGCCTTAGGAATATGAGCAAAGGAAGAGCCCATTCCCTGGTCTTCATTCAAGGGATACAACTGGAGTTTTCACATGGTCACACTTCCAGGTGGTAGAGAGGAACCTCACCTGTTATCCTGCCCTCTACTAAGATGCCCTGTTGGGAATGGTAGTGCTAGGGAGAAGTTAGATCCAAGTAAGGGTGGAGGGAAGGTTCTGGAACTCTCTGATTCCCTGGGAGGACTTCTGATCTCCATTTTAGAGAAAGTCTATCCACTGGGAAAGAGATACTGAGCATAGTCATTCCTGCCTGATAGTGAACTTCACTGGTGGAGTCAGGGGGACAGAGATTTACAAGGTCCCTTGCAACTGAAGGGTGGCCACATTCCCAAGACTTCAGCAAACACAACCACAGTATCTGAGCCTTGTCCCAAGTTTCTGGTAGTTTCTGAGTATTCGTTTTTGCTCTAAATGAACTCCAGAATTGCTCCTAAAAGTACTTTTAATGGCACAAAGTTAATGCTCTGGGCTGGGGATGCAGCTCAGGGCTAAGAGTACTCGCCTGACATGCCCAAAGCCCTGGACTGAATTCCCAGCCTTGGATGGAAAAAAATTATTTCTTTGGAATGTATTCCTCAAGTTTCGTTGTTTAGGTATTCACCTCATAATTGTAACTACATATTAGTATTAGTTTTCTTTAACATTTCTTCCCTTCTTCATCTTTGATTTTGCTTTGCTTCTCCTTCAGGCTTTTTCTAAGAAAACTGGTCACAAATTAGTCATAATATCACAGGTAAGTTGTATGAGATATGTATGTTTTTAAGTGTTGAAATGAAGATGTAGCCATTAAAACAAATATTTACCCACATTTCTGTTAAGATCATCCTGCACGTCACCTGCTTTGGAAAATGTTGCCATGAACTATTTTGTGGCATTCCAGTGTTCTTTTTAAATCTGCAATCATATCATTTAGTCCTATTAACCTCTTAAATGTCACTTCAATCCATGTTATGCATGGCTATTGCACTCTATGTCCATGTTTCTGTGAGCACTAAAGCCACTCAAGAAAATCTCTGGCATGGGGAGATATGAAGGCCATGTTTTGTTCTCTTTCATTAGAAACAATGGCCATTTCCAACCAAGAGAATAAGAGAGACATTTTCTCCATGATTCATTATGAGAGGATGTGGACAAGAACTTAAATATGCACTTAACATTTTCTCTACATCTTCATTAGAACCCCTAAAGTTCCAGGACTATTTCTATCTTCTGTTCAAAATGTTTCCAGCATAGGACATTTCAAAAGGAAGTTAATCTCATCATTATTAAGCTAAGGACCCTGCTTTGAACTCAGCCCAGAAGCCAGCCTTGTGTCTATGGAGTAGACATTTGCTTATAATGTCTTGGCTGCAATTGACTAGATATGTCTGCATGGGTTCAAACCCTACTGCTGGTACCAACTTCTGTCTTAGTTGGAGTTTTTATTGCTGTGAAGAGACACCATGACCACAGCACCTCTTATAAGGAAAACATTTAACTGAGGGGGCTTGTTTATAGTTTCAGAAGTTCAGTCTATTATCATCATGGCAGGGAGCATGGCAGCAAGCAGGCAGACAGGATGCTGGAGGAATAGCTGGGAGTCCTACATCTTGCAGGCAACAGTAAATCCACTGAGACACTGGGCAGCATTTTAAGCATAGGAAACCTCAAAGCCCACCCCACAGTGACACACTTCCTCCAACAAGGCCATACCCACTCCAACAAAGCCATACCTCCTAATAGTGCCACTCCCTATGAGACAATTGCATTCAAACTACCACATTCCCAAGCAAAACCATCATGGAAATACTTGATGTCATAAGTGGAGTGAAATTTGTCTAAAATTTAAAAACTTCCTGCTTCACATCCATGATCCCCACAAAATGGCGGCTTAGTAATCTACATTGTTGTTTCAAAACATGCCTTGGTTTTGCCCAATGTATACTTGGGTTTCTCGGTGTCGTTGTTGAAATACCCTGACTTGACTCTGGGCTGAGGGCTTCTACCATGTAAAGATGGAGTCCACTCACACAATCAGCTTCACAGTCTGTGCTACAACTGTAACTACAGCTCAACTACTGCATTTGAGACTCCACTAATCATCCATTGATGGAATTTCTAACATAAAATTATTAAGCACCTACTGCATGCAGACATCCAAACTATTTGCTTCCCAGTATTTGAAGATGCATCAGTCATGAACAGAAAGCCCCTGACGTAGACCTCAGATGTGGATCTGCACACAATTGACTTTTGTCAAACCAGGGACAATGCTGAGATACATCCGGTCTCTCTTTAATTTACTAGACGTTTGCCTCAGAATGATGCTGCATGAGACTTAAGGAAGAAAATCTGCTGTGAAACCATTCCTCTTAGAAGAGGTCAGAGACAGAATGGAAGTTGATGAGATCCTTAGCGGGAAGTACAAATGTGTGCAATATATGCTTTTAGAGTGTTTGGTACACAGCTAAGTGCCCTGAAGCAAGTAGACCTCATCAAACCTTGGACTATAAAGTAAATCTCCATTAGCTCTGCCCATTACCCCATTCCATAGGCCCATATCTTGAGGGTCAGCATATGTGTGTGCGCGCACACACACACATGCCAGAGGAGGACATCAAGTATCTTTCTCTATTGCTCTCTTCCTAATTTGGGGGACAAGGCGTCACTGTCACTGTAACTGAAGCTTGCTGTTGGACTGGGCTGGCTCACCATCAGATTCCTGGGATCTACCTGTATCTACCTCATTAATGATAAGGTTCCCGGCATGAGCAGCCACACCTGGATTTTATGGGAGTACCTGGGATTTGAACTCAGATCCTCTTGCTTTCATAGTAAGTTTTCTTACCCACTGAGCCATCTCCCGCTCCCCACGGAGCGGGGTATTTGAATGGGAAGCCTTGGCAGAGACCTTACAACACACATGTGGAGATCCACAAAATCACCCGGAAACTGGCCTCACCTTGATCTTTCTGACAAGAGATTCTGGAAAGCTACAGCCATCAGGAATCCAAGCTAGGAGTCAAAGCCACGGCGAGTTACAGAGACCGCCAGCAGAGGGCAGCAGGGCACACAGACACCGTCGTTTCCACCGTTCAGAGAAAGTTGGAGGAAGTGGGGTTAGCATTGGGCCCCAGGCACTTAGTAAGAAGGGAACACATCACAGCTCAGAGTTTCAGCCTCCAACTCCTCACTGAGGCCACTCCATTTGCCTCCCAGCTCTCAGGAAAGAGATTTTGTGAGTGATTTGCATACTTTTATTCTGCAATTGAAGAGGTTGCCTGAAAAGAACTCAGCATCGCACCACCACCACCACCACCACCACCACCACCCGACCACCACCACCACCACCACCACCACCACCACTACCAACACCAACACCACCATCACCACCACCACCACCACCATCACCACCACCCGACCACCACCACCACCACCACCACCATCACCACCACCCGACCACCACCACCACCACCCGACCACCACCACCACCACCACCATCACCACCAACACCACCACCACCACCATCACCACCAACACCAACACCACCATCACCACCACCACCACCCGACCACCACTAAGCATGGAATTCCCTAGTGACTCAGAGGTGTTCCCACTGCTTTACCTTAACCACACTTAGAAATATCTTACACTGCAATCCACATCTGGCATGTTTTATAGATAGATAGATAGATAGATAGATAGATAGATAGATAGATAGATAGATAGATAGATAGATATAGATATAGATATAGATATAGATATATATCTCACTAAAGTGAAATGCCTTTCACACAATACCCTTCTTCTCCAGTTCTTCTTTCTTGTTGGACAACCTGCCTTAAGTTCAGAATGTGCTAACTGGTCCCAGACCTGGTCTGAAGTTTGAATGATGACCCGAAGGGTAATCCTCCAAGGAACATGGAGTACATTATCTCCAGTCACCATGGAAGCCAGGCCCTACAGGAGTCTCTGAGGATCCACAAAGAGTTTTCTCTAATCCCAAAGGGAAAATAATGACCCGGTGAATCCCCACAGCAGCCTCCAATGGTCATTTTGCTTCACTCTATCTGTGTCCTTCCTTCATGTTTTCACTCTGCCAGTACTAACTTACCTCTGGGAGTTTTGCTGGACACTCCATGAGATGACCTCTGCCTTCAGGTATCTTGTGATCAGCTTTTCCTTGCATGCTGTAGGACTTGTATGGATTCCTGACCGCGTGTGAGACAGAGGAAGACACAAATATGATACCAGAAAGCCCAGAGATGCTCTCAGCTCAGGCGCTTAACAGTAGAAGCTTCAAGCAGAAAGTTTTGACCAGAGGGCAGAATCTCAGACATGCTGCCCAAACAGCTTCCATGACACCCTGCAGCAGTTAGACAGGCATTTATTTCCCAACCCATTTAGCAGACTCCAAATCCTACTACTGGACACAGTTAATAGATCTCCTGGGCCTTCTTTCCTTGACCCCATCAAGCTGGATCAGCTTCAACTCTTCCTTCCAGCATGTCCTTCTATAGAGAAGCAGCTATCATTGATGAGGAAACATATCTAACTGTAAAGAAAATCATCAAAGTCACAAGGCAAGGGCTCTGTCCTGAAGACAGTCCCCCAACTGGGCACAGTCCCTCGTGAAGGGCTGTGGCCCCCAAAGAGAAAGACGACTTAAGAAGAGATAACTGGTTCATGGTATATGATGGAAGCAAAGCAGTGAACTGAACACCAAGGTTAAAAAAAATGAATTATACCCCACTATCTGTGTTCTGGAACAGGAGGGAATATCTCTCACCAAGCAAGTCTGGATGTTTGCATGGAAGACCATGTTAACAAGGACAACATCTACTTTTGTCTTCTTAAGCAAGGCATTGGCAGCTGGTTCTTTAAAAGGCAACAGAAGGTGTGCATCTTGCCATCAGAGAGGGAAACACCAAGAGCAGAGTGGAGAAGGGAACCCTATCCCACTCTCAGGCTGAGCTGAGGAGGATGAGAGCCTGTCACGTGGTGTCCCATGGAGATGTGAATCAGTAACTCTAGGGTGAACCAAGCAGAAGCTCCCTGGCAAAGCAGGCATGGAGTTGGCCACTCTGATGCGCCCCAACCTCACTGTTCACATCTGAGGGCCTGGGCTTTTCCAAGTGCCTCCTGAATAATGATGTTTGAAACGGCACAGTGAGGGAGAGAGAGCCCTGGAAAGTCATAGCCATTCGACATTAGGTAGAGTACAAAGAGTCCTTTTGTGAAACTTAGTTGCTCTACAGAAAAAGAACTTCCTTGCTCATGGGAAAATGCACCCTGATACACAGGTTTCACAGGTATGACACACTGAGATCAACAGAGTCCAGCCCCGCAGTGGGCGCCCTACCAAGCGCATCACACTTCTAAAGCACCTCGGACCCAGAAGGACACTGCTCATACCCAGATGTGCCATTTCTCCAAACACAGACCCAGGGTACTTCCTACGCAGTCTGCAAAAAGACTTGGTGCTTAGATAGTACGAAAGGAGATTAACAATTCAGCTTTGGCCCTAATTCCCTTGCTTAAAGTTTGCCTTTCCATGGCCTATGCCTTTTTGAGGCTTGTAAGTTACATCTGGGTACCAAAAGGACCCTGTATGCTCATCAACCATCAGTCCCAGCTAGTTGTGCACAGATATCCAGTATCCCAGTCCACTCTGCTGGTGCCACTCCATCCCCAGGAAGCCCTAGGATCAGTTTCCCCACATTCTCCAGGTGCTGACCACTTCTAAAGGTGCTACCTCCAAAGCATGTGGGCAACCATAGCTGCTCATAGAAGCTCCAGAGCTTGCTCATGTTCCAGACGCTTCTGTGAATTTCTCTGGAATGTGGGAGCAAGAAAATAGTGAAGAATGCCTTTTCCCTCATGTTTCCCCTCTCTCTCCCTGCTTCCTGTGCCTTCCCCCTGCTCACTTTCCATGCATCTACTACACTCTTATCAGTGCTTTCAGAACTTTTGCAAAACAAAATCCGGTATGGAAAGTGTCTTACAGGAAGCTTCTGCTTCTGAACCTAGCAACGGCTCTCTGAAGACCAGGGGAAGCCCAGAAAGCATACCTGCTCTTACACTTCAATGGGGAAGGAAAATACATGGAGGGATACAACTTAAATTTGCATCTTAAAATTATCTTGACATAATTTCTTAAAACAGCAATCATTTGTACACCTAGTTACTTAATGAAGCATTAAGAAGCCTATCTGCTAGCCAGCGTGGATTGGAGCTGAACCCCAGTGGCAAATACAGGCACAGAGAACCTGTCATTTGTACATCTCACTATTTAATGAAGCATTAATGAGCATACCTGCTAGCCAGCATGGATGGGAGCTGTGCCCAGTGGCAAATACAGGTGCAGAGAACCTGCTCTGAAACCAGACAATCGTGACACACAGAGACAAAACGAAGCATCAGTCTGTGCGGAGAATTGACAAAACACTTCAGGATAGTTCTGAGAGACTAAAGATGGGGGTATGTAGTCCCAGACGACCCCTACTGATAGTTAAGCTAACAGCCAAATGGTAGAAGCCTATTTCATAGATCCCATGATGAGCGCCTCCCGTGTGGTGTCGTATTAAACTCCAAGCTCACCCTCAAATCTGCCTCACTGGATCCATTTCATAGATGAAAACACTGAGATGGAGTGTCCTGCCTAACATAGCCCAGCCTGGTGCGAAAGAGCAAGGGTCTGTCCGATTCTAACCAGTCACTGCTGCTCCTCTAGGAAGTTACATCCTTCATGTAATTTTCCCCAATGTTCCAAAGAGTTCCTTCCCATAAGGTATTAGCATTTCGATTTTTCTTACTTGGTCCCGTGGTAAGGGCAACCTGAAAGGAGGTCACCATGTTCCCAGCTGCCCTCCACAGGAAAGAGTGGTCCAACACCACCTGGTTTAGCCTCAGTGTGGCTTAGAGAGCTGGCCTCTGTCTACTGCCTGCCCCGGGGCTTGGCCCTGCCTCTGCTTCTCTGCCCTGGGGTTGAAACTGTAGGGCCAGTATGAAGTAGACCAGATGGACCTCGCGGAGCACCACAGTGACTGGCTGGTGGTATTCGGGTCTATTTTTATTCACAAAAAAATCTGTTCTGTATTTGCTTCTGCTTTGGGGCAAGGAGAGGTCAGCTCCGTTCACCTTTGTTGTAAGATGAGAACCGAGCAGGAAATGAAGTGACAGAGAAGCCAACCAGCAAGAGGGAGAAAGGGCAGAACACTGGGAAATTAAAAACCTGTGTTTAGATCAGAGGGGAGGGTGTCAGAGTGTCGCTCCAGGGGGTGGCTTGCCCAGGCTGGGTCACATAGACTGGTGTGTACCTACCACCACGCATGACAAGTTGCACGTGCAGCCCACCGGTCTGGTGCCGGTGACCCGACACTCACAATGACCCATCTAGGGACCCAAAGTTGGTCCAAGATTTGGCTGCTTTCCAGTCACCTGTGCCTTCTGGCTCCACTGGGGTCACCGGAAAGAATTTCACCACGGGGCTGAGCCCACAGCCCAGGGAGTTTGCATGTCACCCACTCTTGTCTTCCTGTGGTTGCTGGGTCCACTCTGCATGCGAAACCCTGAGGTCCTGGAAAACCAGTCAATCAATATGGACAATGGCTCAGACATTCAGATCAGGCAGCTCTTTCAAGCCTAACTCTCTCTGCCGTGTGATTTCACCTCCACCACATCTCTCAAGGGTCTTCTCAAAGACCCTTCCTCACAGCCCTCCCTGATCCAGAGATGCAGGTGGGAGGCCCAGCATCCCAAACTCTACTCTCCACTGGGTGAATGCAAAGGCAATGTTTCCTTCTGCCTGGAAAATAGTTACTGTGCATCTCTTAACATACGGACCATGGAACAAGTTTCTACCCAACACGAAGGTAAAAGAGTGAGCACACACACACAGCTGATCATAAGAGAAGCAGGGGGAGAAAAGCTGACCCGGGGTTTCCATGGGCACACACAACAGGGACTCGTGGCAGCTACATGAATCAACACGGCACGCTATGGAACCAAAGCACACTGGAGAGCAACCCAGTATGCCGTAATTGTTTGGTTTTCTACTGACTTTGTTTGTTGCAGAAACTAAGCATGATCCCAGGATTTTGGGAGCCTAAGTACATCATAGTGGGGAGCACTTTCAGTTCTGGGCTCTGCCTGGGGAGCAGTCGGTTAGCATAGCTCGGGTTGCCATTACAGAGAACCACGGCGGGCATCTCAACCAACAGAAGTTTATTTCTCTGGACTCTGAAATTTGAAGTCAAAGACCAAGACGCTAGTCAGTCTAGATCCTGTAGAGGCCTTACCCTTGCCTTACAGACCTTTGCTCTTCCACGTATGTCTCAATCTCTTCTCCCTCAAAGAGGACAAACCAGGTTGGATTAGAGGCCACCAATACTAATATCCCCATTTCAAATGAATTACTTCTTCAAAGTAATTCATCTCCAAATATAATGTCATTCTGTGGGAAGAAGGTCAGGGGGCCTCATATACAAATTGGATGGGAAGGGGTGCAATTTGGTCAGGAACACCCGGCGTGTCCAAAGAGGAGGATCCATGGTATGGCAGTTTGAATGAGACATTCACCCTAAGTCTCTAAGTCTCGAGCATTTGGAAACTTGGTCCCAGTTGGTGGCTGCTTGGGGAGGATTAGGCCTTGCTGGAGGGAGTATGCCTCTGGGGGTGGGCTTTGGGGTTTCAAAAGAGTTGTGCCATTTTGAGTTAGTTCCCTCCGCTTCCTGTCTGTGGCTTGGGAAGTGAGCTCTCAGCTCTTCCAGCTTCCATGGCTTCTGCTTGGCCATCACAGACCCTAACAGCCCTCTGGAATCATAAGCCCCAATAAGCTCTTTTATCTATAAGTCACCTTGGTCGTGGTCCTGTATTGTGACAAACAGAACAGTAACTAATACACATGGGATACGGAGAAAATGAGCAGTGGACTAGGTGGTGCTGAGACTGGGAGAGCCTTGAGTTGAGGGCAAGTTTCAAGACCTACTGGATCTCTACTCATCGGTCTGGGTTTTACAGTGTGCATTAAGGCTGTCAAAACAAACCCTTCGCTATGCCCTGTGCAATAGGTAGCAGCAACCTAGCAGCTAGTATTCTGTGATCAAACAGGAATACCTTCGCTGCAGGACTTTTTAGGATTCTGAAGCGAGCCAATGTGCACTGTAAGTCTTTGAAAGCAAGCACAGGAGGAACCCAACAGCTAGCAGAAGGGGAGGCTACCCATACCTGAGGCCACAGAGAGCCAGACAGGCCTGTCCAGACTCCTCCCAACTCCCTGCCCTAGCGTTGGCCTCTTTGACCTCCCCGGTGAAGAGTAAAAACATAGAGCCCTTTGGAAGAGGGGTGAGGGTCTATGGGAGCTGTAGGTGGCAGTGAGCATGTGCAAACGTCTGTGGAGAGAGTGTTTACTATTAGCCCAAGAGGGCTGTTGGACCACAACCTCCCAACTGGGTTTCCACCATAGCTATAGATGATCTGAGAAACAGGACAAGAGATTTAGGTGCAGCCATTGTTACTGAGGATTTTTTATGGAGCCCTCTCCCGTCTATCAAAGACTCATTGTTTCCTTTCTCATCTAGTTTGCTTCCATCAGGTAACATATATGACTCGTGCCTCTGTCACCTCAAGCCCCTCCTATGTCTGAGCCTGCCTGCTGATGGCCACTTTTAAACACCTGCAAAGAAAAGGAAAGACTATGCGTTTCTCAGTATGTGTTCTTAATGCCACATCAACATATCGCTATGTCAAATGACAACATCAAATGTGTTCTTTCCATCACAAGAGGGAGTCCTCTCATCCTGCCCCAACACACACACACACACACACACACACTCAAGAGCATGTACATTCAAGGGTTACTCAGGTCCAAGGAGGGAAGCCCTGCCTTAATCCTTGTTGATGAGCACTTCACCAATCCCAGCAATAGCCACATGCTACATCCCAAGTACCGTGATCATTTACTGGCACCAGCCACAAAGGCTCAAATGGCAGAAATTTACAGAAGTTGTCCCTTAAGACCTATCTCATCTTGGGTCCTTAACTTAGCCAAACTGTTGAGGGCCCTGATTTTGAGCACAAGCTTTTCCCTAGCACAATTGATTTAATCACTTTTAAGTGCCCTGAGTGGCACAGAAATTGAAAGAAGAAAATATCCGACACCCTCCCAGTACCCTACACACACACTGCTACTCAGTGTCCAACGCACTGTTAATATTCAGAGCAGCACCATAAATCCCACCTTGTTAGATTATTTCATAAGTGAATATCCTGCTACTATATAACAAGAAGACCCCATAATAATCTGGGACTCAAGGACGTTCGATCCTGCCTTTTATCTCCAACACAGCCAGGGGTGAGTACAAGTTTCCTCAGTGGAAAGTTATCTCTGAAATTCCTTCCAGTTCCTAACCACGTGGTCCTGCACTTCTACAGCTGATAATGGATGGTGTCACTTTAGGGGAAGGGGATTACCTTCTAGGCTATGAAATTTGTAAACATAGACGGATAGTAACTTTTGTATTGATCTGGAACACATTAACTCAAAGCTAAATGAATTGCTAGACCACTACTTTAGCATGCTATAAATGATGAAAACTGAATAATTTGGGAAATTCTTATCCCCCCCAAAAGTGTCTTTGAGCACTTGCTTTCTCTTTAACTTTTGCAACCAAATGACATTCTGTCCAGTTATTCAAAGAGAAGGGGAGTAGGTCAGAGGGTTCGCTCAGAGTTCCCCTTGGTGTTCCCAGTGGTCAGGATGGGAACCATGCATTCCAGGATCTTGGCTTCTTATTCAATGAGATAAAAGCCCACACATACTGCAAAGTAGCAGGGAAATTCTATTTAAAGCAAAGCAAGAGAAAAGATTGGAATCAGAGAACAGTGGGACACGTGATCAAAAATACTTAAGGATTAGTCTTTGTAGTTTCCTTTTATGGGGTTCAAGAGATGGAGGATCTTAGTTACTAGGGTTCGGGTCATTCTTTGCTTTGATAGGCAGATTGAGTTTCTTTTGTTGTTATTGTTGTTGTACACACATTCAATTGTGCATAAGCATAAGATAATAAATAAGGGACTCTCCCTAAAATTTCACACGAGTATCATTGTTTGTTTGTTTGTTTTTGGTTTGGTTTGGTTTGGTTTTTGGTTTTTTGGTTTTTTTGAGACAGGGTTTCTCTGTGTAGCTTTGCGCCTTTCCTGGAACTCACTTTGGAGACCAGGCTGGCCTCAAACTCACAGAGATCCACCCACCTCTGCCTCCCGAGTGCTGGGATTAAAGGCGTGTGCCACCACCACCCAGCATGAGTATCGATTTTGCCACCATTGTCCACACACCCAAAACCAGTTCAAGCTGGATCAGCCCATTGCTGGGTGATTTGCTTCCACTTTTAACAGCTGGTATATGTTCATCTCAATGCAAGCGGGGTTCAGGTATTGCCAGCAGATTGCTATACACATTGTTTGGGCAGGGAGGTATGCTCACAGTACTTGCAGGTAAGATTTTCAGCTGGCAAGTGCATGATGTGTAAGCGAAGTCCGAAGTTGCTAAACTAAGCTTACCTAACCTCATCAGGATTCTTGCAGTCCTCAGGCAAAGGGCCTGGGTAAAGTAGGTGGTAAAGCAGGATGCAGGGGACTTCTCAATATCTGCACCTGAGGCCCTGGGAGAGTTGGGCACTGAAAAAGACTCTTCTCCTGCAGGCTTCACCCACCTGCTTGGGATGGTCACAGACAGTACCAGCTACCCTTTGACCCTTTCGGCCTCATGCTATCTTCTGTTCAGCTTCTACAACCAATAGATGCCAGTGGGGCTTCTGTGAGGAGCTAAGGGATGAGTGAAGGGATGAGTGAAGAACCAAGAGTCCTGAGACACCTTATACTAGCAAAAGTGCTAGCAAAAGTTAGGTAAGCCATGTCATTTGTTAAAAATGGTAAATTGGGGGTGATTGGGATTAATGCGGCTCCTACATAAAAAGCTGCTAGTGAAGACCTCTATTCCTGCCCCCCCCCCAGTGATTTATGGTTTAATGCCAGCAGGATACTTTTCGAGGCCAAAAAGGGAGGGAAGTTGAAGGGTCTATTTGAGTCCCTTGAGTGGTCAGGTAGCATCGCCTATGGTCTTTGGAGCTCCATGCTTGCTCAGTCCTAATTAATTATAGACTATTCAACCAGGATGGCTGAGAACCCACAGGTCATAAAACACCAGGTGTCTCAGACCTCCAAGGAGGGTGACCTTTGCTGGCGTGTGGAGCCCAGTGGCTCCTGGAAGCCCATGAGCTATTTTCAAGGCCTTTCTGATGTAAGGCCAGGAAATCATCAAGTGTCTCCTGTGTTTCCCTCTCTGACTGGCCAACATGCTACGTCCCAGGAACAAACCAAATCCCAATTGTGAATTTCTAGGTCGTAAGAGGCCATGGATTAATCAGACTATTTACAAAACCCTGTCAACACACGCCAGAGGGAACAGGACAGCTGATGCCAGTGACATTTTGTGGATTTCTTGTAGCATGTTTTGACCATCCTTTTCTTATTAAACATTCAAATCCTCTTCATGTCCTCTAACACAGGGTTCTGCTGTCTGCTCACCCGCTGAGGCCCGGTAATCCAAGACACATGCCTGGAGCCACACAGAGCTGAATGTCCCTGGGGCCCAATTCCACCACAGCATGCACACCACACAGACACACATTCCCCGTGCCAATGCCCCAAAGCATGCACTGGGAGACACTCTCCTGAGACTCAGCCCCTCAGTCCCAGCTTTTCCTACAGAGCTGTCTTGCTATGCCTTCCACACAGAAGGCCCGCTTATTAAAAGGACTTTACGACATAAGCATGTCGGGTGCCACCCTAAAAATCGGGGCTTAGCATAAAAACATTACTCTCTATGATGCTTAGTCTTTGTTGTCAACCTGACTAGATTCGAAATCACCTAGAAGACTAGCGAGGCACACCACTAGGTTTGCCAATGAGTAACAAGGTAATTCCATGGAATCTGTCTGATAACCAAAAGAGATTTATTCTGGGTTAACTCACAATAAACATAATGGGGATCCAGGAGAAGTGGGATGCAGTCCAACATGGTTCTCTGGAGAACTCTGCCTTGATCCGCAGCCCCAGCATCCAGCATCCAAGACTAGGAGGTGGCCAAAAGAGTGAGCACATACGCATCCCAGGTCTTAAGGGCTCCCCGCTTGGCCACGGCCTGGGGGGGGGGGAGATACCTAGCAGTTACCTGCTGTCCCCTAGAGGCAGTGCTTCAGGGGCAAAGCACAGACAACTACCCCTACATATAAGAGTGCTTCCAGAGAAGACCCACCCTGAATATGGACAATGCCATCTCAGGGGCTAGAACCCAGAAGGGATAAAAGGGGGGAAGAAGAAAGCCAGCCAAAGTGGGAGCATTCCCACATCTCTGCTTTCTGGTTAGCCATGAAGCCTTTAACTCTTTTCTACTACACACTCCCAAGGCTGTAATGCTCCGCCCAGATACATGGGACCAACCAAGGATGGATGGATGGATGGATGGATGGATGGATGGATGGGTGGGTGGATGGGTGGATGGATGGGTGGGTGGGTGGATGGATGGGTGGGTGGGTGGATGGATGGATGGATGGATGGATGGATGGATGGATGGATGAAACTGTTTGAAATCATGAGCCAAAACAAGTCCTCCCTCCCCCAAGATGTTTCTGTTCCGTATTTGGTCACAACAATGAGCATAGATATTAATACATGCCATTTTCACAAAACAAAGGGGCTCTTGCTGGCCAGATCCTTTTCCCAGTGTTGGGCCCTGGCCTCAACTCTAACGCCCCAGTTCACCAACTACATTTTGTTCACCTCCTCTCTTTGGACTCCATACAGTGTGTTCAAGCTGTAGCCTTGATTGTAAAAGTCCTATGCTGACAACATCCTTCTTGTCCTGTGATGAGCTTCCAGGTTCCAGGACTCAGCAGCGCTGTGCTGGAGCTGGCTTCAGTAGATTTCTAATAGTTGATGAATACATATTCAGGAATGTTGTCAGGCCTGGGTTTTGAAATTGGCATTTCAAAATTGCCTGTGGGTGAATATATTTATGCCAAGGAAATTGGCAAACAAGAACCACAAATAAAGGCCTCCTCTACCCCCCTCCACCAGGGAGATGGTCTATCAGCTTGCCAGCGAGGGTCACCACGATCATAATGAGAGAGAAGTCCTCTCAGAACTCCTGGTTATGTAGGATATAAGTCTACACTGATAGACCTAAGCAGAAATGGGCTGTTAGGAAAAGCAGTACTTGGATAGTCTATAGACCGCAGGGGAAATCTGTAGAGATGGGCCCAGGGAACAGACTTGAACCCAGGGCAGCAAGGCAGAAACACCATAGAACTCAGCACCACCCCCGTAGACATTTATCCCAGTCCCACCATCACTGGGCACTTGGCCCTAGGCACACCCTTCTTTAATCCAAGAAAATCCCAAGTCATTCTTGCTTCTTGGCCTCCCACGATCCAGTTCTGGAGAGATACTTTGATTGGTAGGCTTTAAGTCATAGTTCTATAATCTCCAGTAGGTAGCATCACAGAAAACAACTCCTCTGCCTTTCTTGCATCTATAGCAGAAGGCTGAGAACACTCCTGCTTATCCTGAACTGACAAAGTGTTGAAAGCTTCACTGCAGGAAAAACTCCACTCAAACCTGCTGGCTACAGAGCTGATGGGCCCTGGGGCAATTAAAAACAAAAGCCTCCTCTCTCCAATATTTTTCCCACATGGACAAAAGTTGTCTCTGCGGCTCACCCACATGGCTATAACGTTACAGCTACAATCTTTTAAATGCAAAGATTCCTTTCAGAATCAGATGAGACCTCCCTGATCTCCTCAGCCCCAATGGCATCTCAACCAATCAATCACACACACACACACACACACACACACACACACACACACACACACACCCCTCAGTAGGGAACTGACATTTCCTTCTGACCCCCTCGATTTGGTTCAGCTGAGAAAGTGGGAGTAACTCTTAATCACATGCATTAGTATAAGACTTAAGCATGGATAATACAGAACAGCAGGTAACCTGAAAAATCTTTCCATGTGGCTCCAGGATATAACATATGAGTCATTAATTATACAAAAGAATTAGAATTGCCTATGTAAATTGTGACCACAGGATGGATGGTCACAAGGCTGCCACAGTCCTTGACTCCACGCTAACTTTCAGCTGTATAAATTATAAAATCAATGGTATTCCGGTAATTTGTAGTATACTGCCTGTGCATCTGTATACTGAGGCTGTTTAGAGCTATCTGAGTAGAGAAGGGAGATTGGCTAGAAAGAAACAATAAGCAAAGATCGCACAGAATTGATCTTGGCAGTAGAAAAAGACAGTGTGTAGTATAATATATACAATGTAAATAAACACCCAGTATACAAATACCTATAAAATGTACCTTGATGTTCATCCAGAGTCACACTAATTCACACAAGGAATCAGAGAAGGACCAATAAATGTCTCAGTGTTCAATTATGCTTATGGAAAACAGAAAGCTCAAGGTTGTTTGATTATCTTGGGATGGGCTAGTGGGCAGAAGGAGGGGCTGTGAACAGACAGGTGGGACAAAACTGATGTGGTCCTCAGTCTGCTGAGCCCAGAGGGGCTGATGGAAAGAAGCACATGGCCTGCTATGCTCCCCGGAAGGCATGTTCCCTTATAACATGAGAAAGGAACTTACAGAATAACAAGGACCTGATGCAGGAAGACTTTGGTCTCTAAGTGATCCCACGTTTGCAGCCTGGGGTTGATTTTGATCAGAAGAAAGGAGGCAAAATACTGCAAACTCTCCGCCTTCAAGGCCACAGCTACAGGCTTGCCTTAGTTTCCTTGTCAGCTCCAGAAAGGCAGAGGCCCAGCACATCCGGGCTCAAAGTATCAGCAAGCCTTCTATGGTCTGCTATGATGTCCATCAGTTTCAGAGAGGGACACAGTGTTTCCTGGGCTCTTGGTCCAGTGGAAGCTACCTGGAATCAAATTCTGGTGAGTCTAGAAACAAACTTTGGGCTTAGAGTTAGGAGTCCTGATATCACTGATTCACGACAAGAAGCAAAAGTATCTTCCTCTTCTGATCCCAGGGAGATACCCCAGGGGTCCCCAGGAATTCCTTCCTTGCCCCCTCCCAAAGATCATCCCTCAGAGCATGCCAGGGAGGGACCTCACAGAGGTTTGAACATGAAGAATGAAACAGGGACTTACCTGAAGGAAACACAGGAGCATGTATTTATATAATCTAACAGCATGAAAGGGCTTTCTAAGCATAACACAAAGCCTCAATATCCAGAAAATATGAGATCAATCAATTCATTAGATTTCCATATGAAGAAGAAAAACACACCCCCAATGATTAAAAAAAAAACAATTAAAGTAAAATCTTTGAAAAGACGGTCTCAGGATTCAAACTATAGGAAGATTAGATTAGTCTCTTTAATACTTCTAAAGCTCATTAGAATTTAAGAGATCTAAAAAATAACACTTTTGTTCTGTCAAAACTCTACTAACGCCGGGCGGTGGTGGCGCACGCCTTTAATCCCAGCACTCGGGAGGCAGAGCCAGGCGGATCTCTGTGAGTTCGAGGCCAGCCTGGACTACCAAGTGAGTCCCAGGAAAGGCGCAAAGCTACACCAAGAAACCCTGTCTCGAAAAACCAAAAAAAAAAAAAAAAAACTCTACTAACAAAGATGTAGGCAGATTCGTGTTCAAAAATCAGCTTTCTTACTGACAGAGCCATTAGGAAAGGCAACCTTAGTGTGTCAACAGTAGACCTCCCGGTACTAGACTCCAAGGTGTTGCAGATCTACCCCTCTGTCCTGGAAGCCCACACACTTCACTTGGCAGGTATCAGACCTCTGTCACTAAGTTTAGGGGATAGCCAGGGGCTATCTGAAGTGCATGTTCACTGCAGAACTATTTCAAAAGCAGGGAGAGACAGAGAAATGGCTGAGCTAGCTATGCATGCATCCAACTAGCAAACTTAGCCACCGGATAATTGACTGCTCCTTCACATGGTGAAAAGAATGAGTGGAAGGGAGTCATGGTGACACAAAGATATCAACCATTATGTCTTGTCACTTGGCAATATAAAACACAGAGAAGGGAAATCCCCCTATCCAAGAAGTACCAACAAATCAACAGAAAAAAAAAAGGGCAACAATGCATTACAAAATTGGAAAAAGGAGATGAGTAAGCTCACAGAGAAGGAGATTCAAAAACACACATGCAAAGCATATATATATACATGAAAGGTTCAAAATGGGTCTCATTACATAAGAATCCAAATTAATGCCACAATGAAATATCATCACTCAGCAGGCTGGTGGGAGTCAAAAATCTTGCTCCCATATTGTTGGTGCAGATGTAAGCATTTTTATGCACGGCTGGGAAGACAACTCAGGTTTTACGGTGGACAGTGTTACAACAGGTATCAAGATTCCGAGGGCCATGTCTCTAGACCCAGCATGTCCACTTCTAGATTTAGCCTACAAACTGTTATTCACGATACCTGAGGCAACATTGCTCTTCTAAAAACAAAAGGCTGACATCAGCCCAAAGGGACGTCAGTAGAGGGTGAACTAAATTAAAGCAGGGTACTGAGACCTAGGTTAGAACCAAATACAACTGACAAAAAAAACACAGTGAAATGATTTCTAATGATACTCTACTGTACTCACAGATTGGTGCCTTGTCCAGTTGTCATCAGAGAGGCTTCCTCTGGCAGCAGATGGGAGCGGGTACAGAGACCCACAGCCAGACATTATACAGAGAGAAAGTCTAAATTGGAGGTCTCCATCTGGTCCCTCCCCTTGGGTACCACCAAAAAAGATGGTAAGGAAGGATTGTAGGAGTCAGAGGGGATGGAGGATACCAGGAGAGCATGGCACACTGAATCAACTAAGAAGGTACCCTGTGGGCTCACAGAGACTGAAGCAGCGAGCACGGGGCCTGCACAGGTCAGCGTCAGGTCCTCCGCATATATGTTATGGCTATGAGCTTGGTGTTTTTGTGGGACTCCTAACTGTAGGAATAGGTGTGTCTCTGAATCTTTTGCCTGCATTTAGGACTCTTTTCCTCCTGCTGGGTGGCCTTGTCCCACCTCGATAAGAGGGCTGTTGCCTTGTTTTTATTATATCTTGTTTTGTTGTGTTTGGTTGTTCTTCAGGCCTACTTCTTTCTGATAGGAAATGGAAGGGGGTGGATCTGGGGGAGAGGAGAAGTTGGGAGAAGAGCTGGGAGGAGTGGAGGGAGGGGAAACTGTGGTCAGGATGGATTGTACGAGAGAAGAATCTATTTTCAATAATAAAAAAAAAAGCATGGTACAATGACAAGTTACAGAGCTGTTACTATATTGGGGCAGTTCTGTGTGTCCAAATATGGAATGATCCTCAAGATGTACAATATAAAATGTGACACAATTTTTTTCATACAGAATGCTAGCATCATCTTGAAGAAATAGATTATACATTGAGAAATGTACAGGTTCCTTTCAGAGATTCATATAAGACATTGGTAACACTGATTGCCTTTGGAGAAAGAAACTGGGAGAATGGACATGGGATATGGGCAGGGGACTTACATTTTCACTGCATAGCCTTCTGTGTCCTTTGGACCTTATGTGATGTATACTCATTAATAAAACTGAAATCTGATTCTGATTTAGTCAGGTCCATTCCAGAATTCTGGGGGCAGGGTCAAAGCTTACTCTTATAAGACCTAGACCGTCCACAGCTCCCTCCCTCAGCTAATTTAGCTTAAATCTAGCTGCCCAGTGTCTAGGTTGAATGAAACAGATCTTCGTCTTCACTGGTCCTGACTCACCCCAGGTGGATGAGGGAAATGGGAGAAGGCTCTTGCATCCTTTCGGAAATGCCAATGTGTAACCGTGGCTAAGCATTCTCCTGATAGTGCAACCAACAACCAGTTTTCTCCCACGAGCTAGCCCAGCCCTAGCCAGAGGAGCCATCCATGCAGAAGGAAAAAAAAATGAGCAAAGCTGGGTTGCTATGTGTATTAGTCAGGGTTCTCTAGACCAGCAGTTCTCTATCTGTGGGTCACAATTCCTTTGGGAGGTCAAATGACCCTTTCACAGGGGTTGCATATAAGATATCGTGCCCATCAGATATTTACATTACAATTCATAACAGTAGCAAAATTACAGTTATGAAGTAGCAACAAAATAATTTTATGGTTAGGGGTCACCACAACATGAGGAACTGTGTTAAAGGGTCACAGCAATAGGAAGATTGAGAACCACTGCTCTAGAAGACAAAATAAAGAGAATAAATATGTTTTTAAAAGAATGTTATTATTTGGCTTATACAATATGGTCTGAGTAGTCCATGGGTGACTGTCTCATACAAGATATAGCGAGAACCTACTATTTGCTCAGTGCATGAGGTTCACGGCCTCAGTAGTCCCAATCTGGTGCTGAGGGCCTGGAGGACTTCTGGAAGCCATGGGTCTTCATTCCTCATTGAGAACATGAATAAGCCAGTTCCAATACTGGCAGAGGAATCAGCAGCAACAGAGCAGATGAAACTGAATAGTGAGAGTGAAAGCCAGGGAAACGAAATTTTTTTTTGAAAGGCTGTCCTTCTTCCATATCCTTTTATCTGAGTCTCCACCAGGGGTGCTGCCCACATTTAGGGTGGCTCTTCCCACATCTATTAAGGAAATCAAGACAATCCCTGAAAACACGCCTACAAGCCAACCTGATCAAGATAATCCCTTGTTCAGGCTTTCTTTTCAGGTGATTTGAGGTTGTGTTAAAACTAACCATCACCTCAGATGAGTAACCTCTGTGTTCTAGAAGATGCTAAACAGTGTCTCCAGCCAGTTGTGAATATAGGCTCCGCCCATTTCCTCCATCATCTACCTCAGCTTCTTCCTTTTTCTTAGTTCCGCTCCCAAAGACCACCCACACACACACTGGAAAATCTATCACACTGTCTGCAGATACTACAAGGACCATGAGGATGAGGAAGGTAGACCACCTGTCCTTCCCCTACTCAATGTGAAGTTTTTAAACTAAATGTGTGGTGGGCTCTGTTGCTCTGAAGGAACAGAAGATGCAGAGATGGGTTTGGGAAGGAACTATTTTTAGAACTGAAACACTTCGGAGGGAGAGAGAAAGCCTTGTGGGCCATCAAAATGATGGATCTGAGTGCCCGGACTCCAAAATAAACACATTAAAGGAACAAGTGCAACAAGAGATTGGAGGCAAGGACGAAACTGGCCAACTACAGAGCCACCTGCCACGCTCTGAATGCAGAGTCAGAGAGCTGAGGGAAGGGTGTGCACATCTTAATGGTCAGAATATGTGTTGCAAAGCTTCAATGCAGAGGGCTTAGGAGCCCATGGCTGCCGGACAGCTCATGTCTAGCTATTGTGGCTAGCGTTGAAACCACCCTTCCGTCATAGCAGAATTGAGGGATATTGACCTGTGAAGAAACCACAGCAAAAAGAAACTCCCAGAAGTGGCCATCCATCAATGGGAAGCCTTGGTCCCAGAAATCCACACTGGGGACCTCACGCTGCCGTGGAAGAGAAAGTACCAGAATGTAAGATGCTGGCAGAGACAGAAGCATCAGTCACCACCTAGAAATCAGAAGGAGCCACTGGGAAAAAAATCACAAAGCATATGGCAGCCACTTCATAACTCTGCACTGAGGGTTCATCTATGTGGGCACACATGCATGAGTGTGTCTATGGGCATACGTATATGAGAACATACACATGAGCAATTATTGCTTCGGGCTTGTCTGGCTCTTGAAATTGCTACCAAGAGCATGGGGTGCAGCCTTAGAGAAGAGGCAGGGAAATGACATCCTTCTGTCATAGTGCACTTCAACAGTGACTCCAGACTTCTGTTCCCCACTTCCACTATTACATACACGTTGTCTACTCCCACTCTGTCCAGTTTAACTCCATGCTACAAGTAGTTACAAACCTGCAAAACGGGGCCTACAGGGGCATGACAAGTACCATAAGTGTTTTGAGCATGAGGCTCAGGGGACGCACAAGCTGGAGAGTGTGTAGCCATCAAACACACTCAAGCTCAGATTTGTAATAAACACCATGCTGACAAAATAAAGCACACCACATGTATGCTCTGCGGGCTGTGAGCTCAGCAGGGCTGGTTAAAATGGATAGCAAAGTGCAGAAGAGTAGAACAGAAACAATAGCTTCATAGCCTGACGGTTAATAACTACAAAATTCTCTGGAGATAGGAGGCAGGGAAAGCGTGAGCTTTCCATCTCAGCAACCATCTCAGGAAGGCAATACTACCCTGCATTTTATGTGAAGAGACACAAGCAGAAGGAGGTTGCATAGCTACTCCAGCTTCATGCTAGTAAGAAGTGTCAGTCAGAACATGAACTGAGTCTACCCACAAGCTATACTAAAATAGACTGCTGGTGGATTCTTCAAGGGAACTGGCTCTTCTATGTAAGGGCATGGTTAATAATGGCCCAGGATGTGTCCTTACAAAGTAAGCTAGAAGTCCCACATGTATTCAAGGGTGTCCCATCCCTCCAGACAGTGGATCCCTGGGAAGAAATCCTCTCTTTTCCCCAAAGTGCTTGCTCGGTGGATTATCTGAGTAACAACTCTGCCCTCTGCTTTCCTCTGTGTAGATGGACACATCGAGCAGTGACAGCCAATATCTTTTTTTATTTTAGAGCCAAGACTTTGGCCTGACTTGGACAATGTCCCTAAGCCATGAGGTCATTGCTTGGAGCAGGATTAGATTGCAAGAGACAATCACTTGGGCTCCTCTGGTCCTACAAAAACCTAGTGGGAAAAAAAATATAGAATATCAAGACCTGACTCAGACAGTGGGACTGTTATAACAGAATACATAAACTAGATGGCTTACACAGCAAACATTGACCACAGTTCTGAGGCTGAGAACTCCATAATTTAGGCGCCAACAGATTCTGTCTGGTGAGGCAGTGAAGCCCCTCTTCCTGCTTTGTAGATTGTAACCTTCCTGGTGTGATCTTCACGTTGAGGGGAGGGGAGGAGGACTGCAGTGTCTCCTTCCTCTCAAGGAGGCTTCACCTTCATGGCTTCATGGAAGCCTAGTTACCTCCAACTACCAGGATACTGAAGGCATGGAGCCTCACCCTTTGAACTCTGGGAGAATACATGCAACCTGAAGCAGTACTGATGGAGGAGCATAGCCCACCAGTGGTAGGACAAGGCATCTTGAAGCAGCATCCCATGCTTATCACACCCGCTCAGTACAATCTGCCTCTCCCTTCCTTTCTCTCTGGCCACCTGCTTGCCGGCTAAAGGCTTGCATTATAATTCTGGGGAACATCAACGCTCTCTTCCAAGTCTCCATTCCCAGACCATTGCGTAGCCTGAGCCTTCACACCCATTCTTTAGAGAGAGTGAAGACTTTGAGCACAAGCCAGAGGGTAACTGGAAACCCTTTGCTCCTGTGGTTCCCAAGTTCACCCACTGAGGACCTACATAGTCTAGCTTGTTATTGTACTCACTTGCTAAAAGCCAAGTCGGTATCTTGAACCTGAGAAACACTGAACCTTGTTTGGTACTTGGAGTTCTAGGGTGTGAAACTGAAAGTTAATCCCATCCTCCTGCACCAGAGAGAGCGAGCTCAGAAATTAGAGAAGCTGCTTCCCAAAGCACACAGCTGGCCCTGGATATCTTCCCAGCTCTGTCGGAGAAGGAAGGGTGAGCCATTCCACAGGGCTATAACCAAAGGATTACAGCCAGAGGAATCCTGCGGCCCTGGGTTCTTGTCAGTTCCAAGTGTAGGTACCTGGACTGGACCCAAGTGTCTGGTGGCACTCGTTCTCTCTAATGAGCAAAATTAGGACTGTACTACAGCTGAGTGATCAGAAAGGCGGGTACCTACTGCTGTTCAAGAAGCTACCACAACTGTATGGTTATAATTATTTCTTATGAATCTAGGGGTTGACTGGGCTCAGTCAGATGGTTCTCCCTCAGGTCCCCACAGTTAGGCAGTGGCTGGGATAGGAGGTGTCCTGAAAGTTCCCTTCCCACACATGTCCACTGGTTAAAGGACCTGGAACCTCTACTTGTGGCTATTCCAAGCACCTCCAATATCCCCTCTCTATATGTGGACCAGACTTCCTTCCTTTAGTCATTATTAAAGTTATACTCTGTGGTGGGATACACAAGAATGAAGAGGTGATGGTGGTCCCTATCCCCCAATATGGTCTCACTCAATAAACTGTGCTCCAAATCTGAGAAGATCTAAAGATCCTTAAGAGCTAGCAGGAGGTGAAAAGAAGGATGGGTTGAGTCCATTTCAGTACAGAGAGAGTAGTTCATCGAGATGATTTCTATGGGCATGAACTTGAATGTGCTGGTACTGGCTTTGGAGCAGTTGTTCTTCCCATGGCTTCTGCCAACAAGGTGCTTATTTTGTTTCTGTTTGTTCTCTTCCATCATGATGTCTTCCTGACTCCCTCTTACTCTCTATTGCTACTTCCTGTCAACTAGGCACTTGCTCCGCCTCTTGACCTATGGTTGATTTTATTTAATCTTGTTTAAAATAAACAGAAAGCTCTTGGATTAAGGGTGTGTACTAGGGCTGGGCCACACCACAGCTAGATGCAGGTTTTTCCAGTAAATGATGTAGC
>NW_026737589.1:0-36475 GCF_949786415.1 Peromyscus eremicus | reverse complement strand
ACCATAAAACAACTCTTGCTCATAGGACCACAAACTGCATGTGATTCCACTCCATTTAGGACTGGGAAACAAACGCTAGCTCGCCTTAAAAAAAACACACTCTGCTTTAGAGAAAAGAGCACTCTTCTACTCTACTGTGTTTCCTATGGGGTCCAAACAGTGAGCTTGCTCAGAACATAAGAACTGTGCTTCCTACACACACAGACCATATGTAGTTCAACTCTGCTTAGGAAACTGACAAGAACAGTAGCTCCTATTCAGTCCAATACACTGTACTTGCTGTGAAAAGACGCGAGTGCTATTTGTCCTGTGTATGGCAGTAGGAGCACAATAGTGAATTTCCTTACCAGAAAACAACTTTTGCTCGTAGGACCAGAAACTGCATGTGATTCAACTCCATTTAGGACTAGGAAACAAACGCTAGCTCGCCTTACAAGAAACACACTCTGCTTTTTAGAAAAGAGCACTCTTCTACTCTACTGTGTTTCCTATAGGGCCAGAACAGTGAGCTTGCTCAGAACATAAGAACTGTGCTTCCTACACACACGCCCATATTTATTTCAACTCTGCTTTGGAAACTGACAAGAACAGTAGCTCCTCTTCAGTCTGATACAGTGTACTTGCTGGGAGGAGACGCGAGTGCTATTTGCACTGTGTATGGCAATGGGAGCGCAATAGTGACTTTCCTTACCAGAAAACAACTCTTGCTCTTAGGACCAGAAACTGCATGTGATTCAACTCCATTTAGGACTGGGAAACAAATGCTAGCTCGCCTTACATGAAACACACTCTGCTTTTGAGAAAAGAGCACTCTTCTACTCTACTGTGATTCCTATGGGGTCCGAACAGTGAGCTTGCTCAGAACAAAAGAACTGTGCTTCCTACAAACACGGTTCATATCTAGTTCAACTCTGCATAGGAAACTGACAAGAACAGTAGCACCTATTGAGTCCAATACACTGTAATTCCTGGGAACAGACGCGAGTGCTATTTGCACTGTGTATGGCAATGGGAGCGCAATGTGACTTTCCTTACCAGAAAACAACTCTTGTTCGTAGGACCAGAAACTGCCTGTTATTCAACTCCATTTAGGACTAGGAAACAAACGCTAGCTCGCCTTACAAGAAACACACTCTGCTTTAGAAAAAAGAGCACTCTTCTACTCTACTGTTTTTCCTATAGGGCCTTCACAGTGAGCTTGCTCAGAACATAAAAACTGTGCTTCCTACACACACGGGCCATATCTAGTACAACTCTGCTTAGCAAACTGACAAGAACAGTAGCACCTATTCAGTCCAATACACTGTACTTTCTGGGAACAGACGCGAGTGATATTTGCACTGTGTATGGCAATGGGAGCGCAATAGTGACTTTCCTTACCAGAAAATGACTCTTGCTCATAGGACCAGAAACTGCATGTGATTCATCTTCATTTAGGACTGGGAAACAAACGCTAGCTCGCCTTACAAGAAACACACTCTGCTTTTGAGAAAAGAGCACTCTTCTACTCTACTGTGTTTCCTGTGGAGACCGAACAGTGAGCTTGCTCAGAACAAAAGAACTATGCTTCCTACACACAGGGCCATATCTAGTTCAATTCTGCTTAGGAACCTCACAAGAACAGGCGATCCTCTTCAGTCCAATACACTGTACTTGCTGGGAAAAGACGCCAGTGCTATTTGCACTGTGTATGGCAATGGCAGCGCAGTAGTGACTATTGTTACCATAAAACAACTCTTGCTCATAGGACCAGAAACTGCATGTGATTCCACTCCATTTAGGACTGGGAAACAAACGCTAGCTCGCCTTAAAAAAAACACACTCTGCTTTAGAGAAAAGAGCACTCTTCTACTCTACTGTGTTTCCTATGGGGTCCAAACAGTGAGTTTGCTCAGAACATAAGAACTGTGCTTCCTACACACACAGACCATATGTAGTTCAACTCTGCTTAGGAAACTGACAAGAACAGTAGCTCCTATTCAGTCCAATACACTGTACTTGCTGTGAAAAGACGCGAGTGCTATTTGCCCTGTGTATGGCAGTAGGAGCACAATAGTGAATTTCCTTACCAGAAAACAACTCTTGCTCGTAGGACCAGAAACTGCATGTGATTCAACTCCATTTATGACTAGGAAACAAACGCTAGCTCGCCTTACAAGAAACACACTCTGCTTTTGAGAAAAGAGCACTCTTCTACTCTACTGTGTTTCCTATAGGGCCAGAACAGTGAGCTTGCTCAGAACATAAGAACTGTGCTTCCTACACACACGCCCATATCTATTTCAACTCTGCTTTGGAAACTGACAAGAACAGTAGCTCCTCTTCAGTCCGATACAGTGTACTTGCTGGGAGGAGACGCGAGTGCTATTTGCACTGTGTATGGCAATGGGAGCGCAATAGTGACTTTCCTTACCAGAAAACAACTCTTTCTCATAGGACCAGAAACTGCATGTGATTCATCTCCATTTAGGACTGGGAAACAAATGCTAGCTCGCCTTACAAGAAACACACTCTGCTTTTGAGAAAAGAGCACTCTTTTACTCTACTGTGTTTCCTATGGGGTCCGAAAAGTGAGCTTGCTCAGAACAAAAGAACTATGCTTCCTACACACACGGCCATATCTAGTTCAATTCTGCTTAGGAACCTGACAAGAACAGTAGATCCTCTTCAGTCCAATACACTGTACTTGCTGGGAACAGACGCCAGTGCTATTTGCCCTGTGTATGGCAATGGCAGCGCAGTAGTGACTATTCTTACCATAAAACAACTCTTGCTCGTAGGACCAGAAACTGCATGGGATTCAACTCCATTTAGGACTGGGAAACAAACGCTAGCTCGCCTTACAAGAAACACACTCTGCTTTAGAGAAAAGAGCACTCTTCTACTCTACTGTGTTTCCTATGGGGTAAAAACAGTGAGCTTGCTCTGAACAAAAGAACTGTGCTTCCTACACACACAGACCATATGTAGTTCAACTCTGCTTAGGAAACTGACAAGAACAGTAGCTCCTATTCAGTCCAATACACTGTACTTGCTGTGAAAAGACGCGAGTGCTATTTGCCCTGTGTATGGCAGTAGGAGCACAATAGTGACTTTCCTTACCAGAAAACAACTCTTGCTCATAGGACCAGAAACTGCATGTGATTCAACTCCATTTAGGACTAGGAAACAAACGCTAGCTCGCCTTACAAGAAACACACTCTGCTTTTGAGAAAAGAGCACTCTTCTACTCTACTGTGTTTCCTATGGGGTCCGAACAGTGAGCTTGCTCAGAACAAAAAAACTGTGCTCCCTACACACACGGCCATATCTAGTTCAAGTCTGCTTAGGAACCTGACAAGAACAGTAGATCCTCTTCAGTCCAATACACTGTACTGGCTGCGAACAGACGCCAGTGCTATTTGTCCTGTGTATGGCAATGGCAGCGCAATAGTGACTCTTCTTACCAGAAAACAACTCTGCTCCTAGTACCAGAAACTGCATGGGATTCAACTCCATTTAGGACTGCGAAACAAACGCTAGATCGCCTTACAAGAAACACACTCTGTTTAGAGAAAAGAGCAGTCTTCTACACTACTGTGTTTCCTATTGGGTCCAAACAGTGAGCTTGCTCAGAACAAAAGAACTGTGCTTCCTACAAACACGGATCATATCTAGTTCAACTCTGCATAGGAAACTGACAAGAACAGTAGCACCTATTGAGTCCAATACACTGTACTTCCTGGGAACAGACGCGAGTGCTATTTGCACTGTGTATGGCAATGGGAGCACAATGTGACTTTCCTTACCAGAAAACAACTCTTGTTCGTAGGACCAGAAACTGCCTGTTATTCAACTCCATTTAGGACTAGGAAACAAACGCTAGCTCGCCCTACAAGAAACACACTCTGCTTTAGAGAAAAGAGCACTCTTCTACTCTACTGTTTTTCCTATAGGGCCTTCACAGTGAGCTTGCTCAGAACATAAAAACTGTGCTTCCTACACACACGGGCCATATCTAGTTCAACTCTGCTTAGCAAACTGACAAGAACAGTAGCACCTATTCAGTCCAATACACTGTACTTTCTGGGAACAGACGCGAGTGATATTTGCACTGTGTATGGCAACGGGAGCGCAATAGTGACTTTCCTTACCAGAAAACGACTCTTGCTCATAGGACCAGAAACTGCATGAGATTCATCTTCATTTAGGACTGGGAAACAAACGCTAGCTCGCCTTACAAGAAACACACTCTGCTTTTGAGAAAAGAGCACTCTTCTACTCTACTGTGTTTCCTGTGGAGACCGAACAGTGAGCTTGCTCAGAACAAAAGAACTATGCTTCCTACACACAGGGCCATATCTAGTTCAATTCTGCTTAGGAACCTGACAAGAACAGGCGATCCTCTTCAGTCCAATACACTGTACTTGCTGGGAAAAGACGCCAGTGCTATTTGCACTGTGTATGGCAATGGCAGCGCAGTAGTGACTATTGTTACCATAAAACAACTCTTGCTCATAGGACCACAAACTGCATGTGATTCCACTCCATTTAGGACTGGGAAACAAACGCTAGCTCGCCTTAAAAAAAACACACTCTGCTTTAGAGAAAAGAGCACTCTTCTACTCTACTGTGTTTCCTATGGGGTCCAAACAGTGAGCTTGCTCAGAACATAAGAACTGTGCTTCCTACACACACAGACCATATGTAGTTCAACTCTGCTTAGGAAACTGACAAGAACAGTAGCTCCTATTCAGTCCAATACACTGTACTTGCTGTGAAAAGACGCGAGTGCTATTTGTCCTGTGTATGGCAGTAGGAGCACAATAGTGAATTTCCTTACCAGAAAACAACTTTTGCTCGTAGGACCAGAAACTGCATGTGATTCAACTCCATTTAGGACTAGGAAACAAACGCTAGCTCGCCTTACAAGAAACACACTCTGCTTTTTAGAAAAGAGCACTCTTCTACTCTACTGTGTTTCCTATAGGGCCAGAACAGTGAGCTTGCTCAGAACAGAAGAACTGTGCTTCCTACACACACGCCCATATTTATTTCAACTCTGCTTTGGAAACTGACAAGAACAGTAGCTCCTCTTCAGTCTGATACAGTGTACTTGCTGGGAGGAGACGCGAGTGCTATTTGCACTGTGTATGGCAATGGGAGCGCAATAGTGACTTTCCTTACCAGAAAACAACTCTTGCTCTTAGGACCAGAAACTGCATGTGATTCAACTCCATTTAGGACTGGGAAACAAATGCTAGCTCGCCTTACATGAAACACACTCTGCTTTTGAGAAAAGAGCACTCTTCTACTCTACTGTGATTCCTATGGGGTCCGAACAGTGAGCTTGCTCAGAACAAAAGAACTGTGCTTCCTATACCCATGGACCATATCTAGTTCAACTCTGCTTAGGAAACTGACAAGAACAGTAGCTCCTATTAAGTCAAATACACTGTACTTGCTGGGAAAAGACGCGAGTGCTATTTGCCTTGTGTAGGGCAATGTGAGCACAATAGTGACTTTCCTTACCAGAAACAACTCTTGTTCGTAGGACCAGAAACTGCATGAGATTCAACTCCATTTAGGACTAGGAAACAAACGCTAGCTCGTCTTACAAAAACACACTCTGCTTTAGAGTAAAGAGCACTCTTCTACTCTACTGTGTTTCCTATAGGGACAGAACAGTGAGCTTGCTCAGAACAAGAGAACTGTGCTTCCTACACACATGGGCCATATTTACTTCAACTCTCCTTAGGAAACTGACAAGAACAGTAGCTCCTCTTCAGTCTGATACACTGTACTTGCTGGGAACAGACGCGAGAGCTATTTGCACTGTGTATGGCAATGGGAGCGCAATAGTGACTTTCCTTACCAGAAAACAACTCTTTCTCATAGGACCAGAAACTGCATGTGATTCAACTCCATTTAGGACTGGGAAACAAATGCTAGCTTGCCTTACATGAAACACAATCTGCTTTTGAGAAAAGAGCACTCTTCTACTCTACTGTGTTTCCTATGGTGTCCGAACAGTGAGCTTGCTCAGAACAAAAAAACTGTGCTTCCTACACACATGGCCATATCTAATCCAAGTCTGCTTTGGAACCTGACAAGAACAGTAGATCCTCTTCAGTCCAATACACTGTACTTTCTGCGAACAGACGCCAGTGCTATTTGTCCTGTGTATGGCAATGGCAGCGCAATAGTGACTCTTTTATCCAGAAAAAAACTCTTGCTCGTAGTACCAGAAACTGCATGGGATTCAACTCCATTTAGGACTGGGAAACAAACGCTAGCTCGCCTTAAAAAAAACACACTCTGCTTTAGAGAAAAGAGCACTCTTCTACTCTACTGTGTTTCCTATGGGGTCCAAACAGTGAGTTTGCTCAGAACATAAGAACTGTGCTTCCTACACACACAGACCATATGTAGTTCAACTCTGCTTAGGAAACTGACAAGAACAGTAGCTCCTATTCAGTCCAATACACTGTACTTGCTGTGAAAAGACGCGAGTGCTATTTGCCCTGTGTATGGCAGTAGGAGCACAATAGTGAATTTCCTTACCAGAAAACAACTCTTGCTCGTAGGACCAGAAACTGCATGTGATTCAACTCCATTTATGACTAGGAAACAAACGCTAGCTCGCCTTACAAGAAACACACTCTGCTTTTGAGAAAAGAGCACTCTTCTACTCTACTGTGTTTCCTATAGGGCCAGAACAGTGAGCTTGCTCAGAACATAAGAACTGTGCTTCCTACACACACGCCCATATCTATTTCAACTCTGCTTTGGAAACTGACAAGAACAGTAGCTCCTCTTCAGTCCGATACAGTGTACTTGCTGGGAGGAGACGCGAGTGCTATTTGCACTGTGTATGGCAATGGGAGCGCAATAGTGACTTTCCTTACCAGAAAACAACTCTTTCTCATAGGACCAGAAACTGCATGTGATTCATCTCCATTTAGGACTGGGAAACAAATGCTAGCTCGCCTTACAAGAAACACACTCTGCTTTTGAGAAAAGAGCACTCTTTTACTCTACTGTGTTTCCTATGGGGTCCGAAAAGTGAGCTTGCTCAGAACAAAAGAACTATGCTTCCTACACACACGGCCATATCTAGTTCAATTCTGCTTAGGAACCTGACAAGAACAGTAGATCCTCTTCAGTCCAATACACTGTACTTGCTGGGAACAGACGCCAGTGCTATTTGCCCTGTGTATGGCAATGGCAGCGCAGTAGTGACTATTCTTACCATAAAACAACTCTTGCTCGTAGGACCAGAAACTGCATGGGATTCAACTCCATTTAGGACTGGGAAACAAACGCTAGCTCGCCTTACAAGAAACACACTCTGCTTTAGAGAAAAGAGCACTCTTCTACTCTACTGTGTTTCCTATGGGGTAAAAACAGTGAGCTTGCTCTGAACAAAAGAACTGTGCTTCCTACACACACAGACCATATGTAGTTCAACTCTGCTTAGGAAACTGACAAGAACAGTAGCTCCTATTCAGTCCAATACACTGTACTTGCTGTGAAAAGACGCGAGTGCTATTTGCCCTGTGTATGGCAGTAGGAGCACAATAGTGACTTTCCTTACCAGAAAACAACTCTTGCTCATAGGACCAGAAACTGCATGTGATTCAACTCCATTTAGGACTAGGAAACAAACGCTAGCTCGCCTTACAAGAAACACACTCTGCTTTTGAGAAAAGAGCACTCTTCTACTCTACTGTGTTTCCTATGGGGTCCGAACAGTGAGCTTGCTCAGAACAAAAAAACTGTGCTCCCTACACACACGGCCATATCTAGTTCAAGTCTGCTTAGGAACCTGACAAGAACAGTAGATCCTCTTCAGTCCAATACACTGTACTGGCTGCGAACAGACGCCAGTGCTATTTGTCCTGTGTATGGCAATGGCAGCTCAATAGTGACTCTTCTTACCAGAAAACAACTCTGCTCCTAGTACCAGAAACTGCATGGGATTCAACTCCATTTAGGACTGCGAAACAAACGCTAGATCGCCTTACAAGAAACACACTCTGTTTAGAGAAAAGAGCAGTCTTCTACACTACTGTGTTTCCTATTGGGTCCAAACAGTGAGCTTGCTCAGAACAAAAGAACTGTGCTTCCTACAAACACGGATCATATCTAGTTCAACTCTGCATAGGAAACTGACAAGAACAGTAGCACCTATTGAGTCCAATACACTGTACTTCCTGGGAACAGACGCGAGTGCTATTTGCACTGTGTATGGCAATGGGAGCACAATGTGACTTTCCTTACCAGAAAACAACTCTTGTTCGTAGGACCAGAAACTGCCTGTTATTCAACTCCATTTAGGACTAGGAAACAAACGCTAGCTCGCCCTACAAGAAACACACTCTGCTTTAGAGAAAAGAGCACTCTTCTACTCTACTGTTTTTCCTATAGGGCCTTCACAGTGAGCTTGCTCAGAACATAAAAACTGTGCTTCCTACACACACGGGCCATATCTAGTTCAACTCTGCTTAGCAAACTGACAAGAACAGTAGCACCTATTCAGTCCAATACACTGTACTTTCTGGGAACAGACGCGAGTGATATTTGCACTGTGTATGGCAACGGGAGCGCAATAGTGACTTTCCTTACCAGAAAACGACTCTTGCTCATAGGACCAGAAACTGCATGAGATTCATCTTCATTTAGGACTGGGAAACAAACGCTAGCTCGCCTTACAAGAAACACACTCTGCTTTTGAGAAAAGAGCACTCTTCTACTCTACTGTGTTTCCTGTGGAGACCGAACAGTGAGCTTGCTCAGAACAAAAGAACTATGCTTCCTACACACAGGGCCATATCTAGTTCAATTCTGCTTAGGAACCTGACAAGAACAGGCGATCCTCTTCAGTCCAATACACTGTACTTGCTGGGAAAAGACGCCAGTGCTATTTGCACTGTGTATGGCAATGGCAGCGCAGTAGTGACTATTGTTACCATAAAACAACTCTTGCTCATAGGACCACAAACTGCATGTGATTCCACTCCATTTAGGACTGGGAAACAAACGCTAGCTCGCCTTAAAAAAAACACACTCTGCTTTAGAGAAAAGAGCACTCTTCTACTCTACTGTGTTTCCTATGGGGTCCAAACAGTGAGCTTGCTCAGAACATAAGAACTGTGCTTCCTACACACACAGACCATATGTAGTTCAACTCTGCTTAGGAAACTGACAAGAACAGTAGCTCCTATTCAGTCCAATACACTGTACTTGCTGTGAAAAGACGCGAGTGCTATTTGTCCTGTGTATGGCAGTAGGAGCACAATAGTGAATTTCCTTACCAGAAAACAACTTTTGCTCGTAGGACCAGAAACTGCATGTGATTCAACTCCATTTAGGACTAGGAAACAAACGCTAGCTCGCCTTACAAGAAACACACTCTGCTTTTTAGAAAAGAGCACTCTTCTACTCTACTGTGTTTCCTATAGGGCCAGAACAGTGAGCTTGCTCAGAACATAAGAACTGTGCTTCCTACACACACGCCCATATTTATTTCAACTCTGCTTTGGAAACTGACAAGAACAGTAGCTCCTCTTCAGTCTGATACAGTGTACTTGCTGGGAGGAGACGCGAGTGCTATTTGCACTGTGTATGGCAATGGGAGCGCAATAGTGACTTTCCTTACCAGAAAACAACTCTTGCTCTTAGGACCAGAAACTGCATGTGATTCAACTCCATTTAGGACTGGGAAACAAATGCTAGCTCGCCTTACATGAAACACACTCTGCTTTTGAGAAAAGAGCACTCTTCTACTCTACTGTGATTCCTATGGGGTCCGAACAGTGAGCTTGCTCAGAACAAAAGAACTGTGCTTCCTATACCCATGGACCATATCTAGTTCAACTCTGCTTAGGAAACTGACAAGAACAGTAGCTCCTATTAAGTCAAATACACTGTACTTGCTGGGAAAAGACGCGAGTGCTATTTGCCTTGTGTAGGGCAATGTGAGCACAATAGTGACTTTCCTTACCAGAAACAACTCTTGTTCGTAGGACCAGAAACTGCATGAGATTCAACTCCATTTAGGACTAGGAAACAAACGCTAGCTCGTCTTACAAAAACACACTCTGCTTTAGAGTAAAGAGCACTCTTCTACTCTACTGTGTTTCCTATAGGGACAGAACAGTGAGCTTGCTCAGAACAAGAGAACTGTGCTTCCTACACACATGGGCCATATTTACTTCAACTCTCCTTAGGAAACTGACAAGAACAGTAGCTCCTCTTCAGTCTGATACACTGTACTTGCTGGGAACAGACGCGAGAGCTATTTGCACTGTGTATGGCAATGGGAGCGCAATAGTGACTTTCCTTACCAGAAAACAACTCTTTCTCATAGGACCAGAAACTGCATGTGATTCAACTCCATTTAGGACTGGGAAACAAATGCTAGCTTGCCTTACATGAAACACAATCTGCTTTTGAGAAAAGAGCACTCTTCTACTCTACTGTGTTTCCTATGGTGTCCGAACAGTGAGCTTGCTCAGAACAAAAAAACTGTGCTTCCTACACACATGGCCATATCTAATCCAAGTCTGCTTTGGAACCTGACAAGAACAGTAGATCCTCTTCAGTCCAATACACTGTACTTTCTGCGAACAGACGCCAGTGCTATTTGTCCTGTGTATGGCAATGGCAGCGCAATAGTGACTCTTTTATCCAGAAAAAAACTCTTGCTCGTAGTACCAGAAACTGCATGGGATTCAACTCCATTTAGGACTGGGAAACAAACGCTAGCTCGCCTTACAAGAAACACACTCTGCTTTTGAGAAAAGAGCACTCTTCTACTCTACTGTGTTTCCTATGGGGTCCGAACAGTGAGCTTGCTCAGAACAAAAAAACTGTGCTTCCTACACACACGGCCATATCTAATTCAAGTCTGCTTTGGAACCTGACAAGAACAGTAGATCCTCTTCTGTCCAATACACTGTACTTGCAGCGAACAGACGCCAGTGCTATTTGTCCTGTGTATGGCAATGGCAGCACAATAGTGACTCTTCTTACCAGAAAACAACTCTTGCTCGTAGGACCAGAAACTGCATGGGATTCAACTCCATTTAGGACTGGGAAACAAACGCTAGCTGCCTTACAAGAAACACACTCTGCTTTTGAGAAAAGAGCACTCTTCTACTCTACTGTGTTTCCTATGGGGTCCGAACAGTGAGCTTGTTCAGAACAAAAGAACTGTGCTTCCTACACACACGGCCATATCTAGTTCAAGTCTGCTTAGGAACCTGACAAGAACAGTATTTCCTCTTCAGTCCAATACACTGTACTTGCTGTGAACAGACGCCAGGGCTATTTGTCCTGTGTATGGCAATGGCAGCGCAATAGGGACTCCTCTTACCAGAAAACAACTCTTGCACGTAGTACCAGAAACTGCATGGGATTCAACTCCATTTAGGACTGCGAAACAAATGCTACCTCGCCTTACAAGAAACACACTCTGCTTTAGAGAAAAGAGCACTCTTCTACTCTACTGTGTTTCCTATGGGGTCCAAACAGTGAGCTTGCTCAGAACAAAAGAACTGTGCTTCCTACACACACGGACCATATCTAGTTCAACTCTGCTTAGGAAACTGACAAGAACAGTAGCTCCTATTCAATCCAATTCACTGTACTTGCTGGGAAAAGACGCGAGGGCTATTTGCCTTGTGTAGGGCAATGGGAGCGCAATAGTGACTTTCCTTACGAGAAAACAACTATTGAGCGTAGGACCAGAAACTGCATGTGATTCAACTCCATTTAGGACTGGGAAACAAATGCTAGCTCGCCTTATATGAAACACACTCTGCTTTTGAGAAAAGAGCACTCTTCTACTCTACTGTGTTTCCTATGGGGTCCGAACAGTGAGCTTGCTCAGAACAAAAGAATTGTGCTTCCTACACACACGGGCCATATCTAGTTCAACTCTGCTTAGGAAACTGACAAGAACAGTAGCTCCTCTTCAGTCTGATACACTGTAGTTCCTGGGAACAGACGCCAGTGCTATTTGTCCTGTGTATGGCAATGGGATCGCAATAGTGAGTTTCCTTACCAGAAAACAACTCTTGCTCGTAGAACCAGAAACTGCATGTGATTCAACTCCATTTAGGCCTGGGAAACAAACGCTAGCTCGCCTTACAAGAAACACACTCTGCTTTTGAGAAAAGAGCACTCTTCTACTCTACTGTGTTTCCTATGGGGTCCGAACAGTGAGCTTGCTCAGAACAAAAAAACTGTGCTCCCTACACACACGGCCATATCTAGTTCAAGTCTGCTTAGGAACCTGACAAGAACAGTAGATCCTCTTCAGTCCAATACACTGTACTGGCTGCGAACAGACGCCAGTGCTATTTGTCCTGTGTATGGCAATGGCAGCGCAATAGTGACTCTTCTTACCAGAAAACAACTCTGCTCCTAGTACCAGAAACTGCATGGGATTCAACTCCATTTAGGACTGCGAAACAAACGCTAGATCGCCTTACAAGAAACACACTCTGTTTAGAGAAAAGAGCAGTCTTCTACACTACTGTGTTTCCTATTGGGTCCAAACAGTGAGCTTGCTCAGAACAAAAGAACTGTGCTTCCTACAAACACGGATCATATCTAGTTCAACTCTGCATAGGAAACTGACAAGAACAGTAGCACCTATTGAGTCCAATACACTGTACTTCCTGGGAACAGACGCGAGTGCTATTTGCACTGTGTATGGCAATGGGAGCACAATGTGACTTTCCTTACCAGAAAACAACTCTTGTTCGTAGGACCAGAAACTGCCTGTTATTCAACTCCATTTAGGACTAGGAAACAAACGCTAGCTCGCCCTACAAGAAACACACTCTGCTTTAGAGAAAAGAGCACTCTTCTACTCTACTGTTTTTCCTATAGGGCCTTCACAGTGAGCTTGCTCAGAACATAAAAACTGTGCTTCCTACACACACGGGCCATATCTAGTTCAACTCTGCTTAGCAAACTGACAAGAACAGTAGCACCTATTCAGTCCAATACACTGTACTTTCTGGGAACAGACGCGAGTGATATTTGCACTGTGTATGGCAACGGGAGCGCAATAGTGACTTTCCTTACCAGAAAACGACTCTTGCTCATAGGACCAGAAACTGCATGAGATTCATCTTCATTTAGGACTGGGAAACAAACGCTAGCTCGCCTTACAAGAAACACACTCTGCTTTTGAGAAAAGAGCACTCTTCTACTCTACTGTGTTTCCTGTGGAGACCGAACAGTGAGCTTGCTCAGAACAAAAGAACTATGCTTCCTACACACAGGGCCATATCTAGTTCAATTCTGCTTAGGAACCTGACAAGAACAGGCGATCCTCTTCAGTCCAATACACTGTACTTGCTGGGAAAAGACGCCAGTGCTATTTGCACTGTGTATGGCAATGGCAGCGCAGTAGTGACTATTGTTACCATAAAACAACTCTTGCTCATAGGACCACAAACTGCATGTGATTCCACTCCATTTAGGACTGGGAAACAAACGCTAGCTCGCCTTAAAAAAAACACACTCTGCTTTAGAGAAAAGAGCACTCTTCTACTCTACTGTGTTTCCTATGGGGTCCAAACAGTGAGCTTGCTCAGAACATAAGAACTGTGCTTCCTACACACACAGACCATATGTAGTTCAACTCTGCTTAGGAAACTGACAAGAACAGTAGCTCCTATTCAGTCCAATACACTGTACTTGCTGTGAAAAGACGCGAGTGCTATTTGTCCTGTGTATGGCAGTAGGAGCACAATAGTGAATTTCCTTACCAGAAAACAACTTTTGCTCGTAGGACCAGAAACTGCATGTGATTCAACTCCATTTAGGACTAGGAAACAAACGCTAGCTCGCCTTACAAGAAACACACTCTGCTTTTTAGAAAAGAGCACTCTTCTACTCTACTGTGTTTCCTATAGGGCCAGAACAGTGAGCTTGCTCAGAACATAAGAACTGTGCTTCCTACACACACGCCCATATTTATTTCAACTCTGCTTTGGAAACTGACAAGAACAGTAGCTCCTCTTCAGTCTGATACAGTGTACTTGCTGGGAGGAGACGCGAGTGCTATTTGCACTGTGTATGGCAATGGGAGCGCAATAGTGACTTTCCTTACCAGAAAACAACTCTTGCTCTTAGGACCAGAAACTGCATGTGATTCAACTCCATTTAGGACTGGGAAACAAATGCTAGCTCGCCTTACATGAAACACACTCTGCTTTTGAGAAAAGAGCACTCTTCTACTCTACTGTGATTCCTATGGGGTCCGAACAGTGAGCTTGCTCAGAACAAAAGAACTGTGCTTCCTATACCCATGGACCATATCTAGTTCAACTCTGCTTAGGAAACTGACAAGAACAGTAGCTCCTATTAAGTCAAATACACTGTACTTGCTGGGAAAAGACGCGAGTGCTATTTGCCTTGTGTAGGGCAATGTGAGCACAATAGTGACTTTCCTTACCAGAAACAACTCTTGTTCGTAGGACCAGAAACTGCATGAGATTCAACTCCATTTAGGACTAGGAAACAAACGCTAGCTCGTCTTACAAAAACACACTCTGCTTTAGAGTAAAGAGCACTCTTCTACTCTACTGTGTTTCCTATAGGGACAGAACAGTGAGCTTGCTCAGAACAAGAGAACTGTGCTTCCTACACACATGGGCCATATTTACTTCAACTCTCCTTAGGAAACTGACAAGAACAGTAGCTCCTCTTCAGTCTGATACACTGTACTTGCTGGGAACAGACGCGAGAGCTATTTGCACTGTGTATGGCAATGGGAGCGCAATAGTGACTTTCCTTACCAGAAAACAACTCTTTCTCATAGGACCAGAAACTGCATGTGATTCAACTCCATTTAGGACTGGGAAACAAATGCTAGCTTGCCTTACATGAAACACAATCTGCTTTTGAGAAAAGAGCACTCTTCTACTCTACTGTGTTTCCTATGGTGTCCGAACAGTGAGCTTGCTCAGAACAAAAAAACTGTGCTTCCTACACACATGGCCATATCTAATCCAAGTCTGCTTTGGAACCTGACAAGAACAGTAGATCCTCTTCAGTCCAATACACTGTACTTTCTGCGAACAGACGCCAGTGCTATTTGTCCTGTGTATGGCAATGGCAGCGCAATAGTGACTCTTTTATCCAGAAAAAAACTCTTGCTCGTAGTACCAGAAACTGCATGGGATTCAACTCCATTTAGGACTGGGAAACAAACGCTAGCTCGCCTTACAAGAAACACACTCTGCTTTTGAGAAAAGAGCACTCTTCTACTCTACTGTGTTTCCTATGGGGTCCGAACAGTGAGCTTGCTCAGAACAAAAAAACTGTGCTTCCTACACACACGGCCATATCTAATTCAAGTCTGCTTTGGAACCTGACAAGAACAGTAGATCCTCTTCAGTCCAATACACTGTACTTGCAGCGAACAGACGCCAGTGCTATTTGTCCTGTGTATGGCAATGGCAGCACAATAGTGACTCTTCTTACCAGAAAACAACTCTTGCTCGTAGGACCAGAAACTGCATGGGATTCAACTCCATTTAGGACTGGGAAACAAACGCTAGCTGCCTTACAAGAAACACACTCTGCTTTTGAGAAAAGAGCACTCTTCTACTCTACTGTGTTTCCTATGGGGTCCGAACAGTGAGCTTGTTCAGAACAAAAGAACTGTGCTTCCTACACACACGGCCATATCTAGTTCAAGTCTGCTTAGGAACCTGACAAGAACAGTATTTCCTCTTCAGTCCAATACACTGTACTTGCTGTGAACAGACGCCAGGGCTATTTGTCCTGTGTATGGCAATGGCAGCGCAATAGGGACTCCTCTTACCAGAAAACAACTCTTGCACGTAGTACCAGAAACTGCATGGGATTCAACTCCATTTAGGACTGCGAAACAAATGCTACCTCGCCTTACAAGAAACACACTCTGCTTTAGAGAAAAGAGCACTCTTCTACTCTACTGTGTTTCCTATGGGGTCCAAACAGTGAGCTTGCTCAGAACAAAAGAACTGTGCTTCCTACACACACGGACCATATCTAGTTCAACTCTGCTTAGGAAACTGACAAGAACAGTAGCTCCTATTCAATCCAATTCACTGTACTTGCTGGGAAAAGACGCGAGGGCTATTTGCCTTGTGTAGGGCAATGGGAGCGCAATAGTGACTTTCCTTACGAGAAAACAACTATTGAGCGTAGGACCAGAAACTGCATGTGATTCAACTCCATTTAGGACTGGGAAACAAATGCTAGCTCGCCTTATATGAAACACACTCTGCTTTTGAGAAAAGAGCACTCTTCTACTCTACTGTGTTTCCTATGGGGTCCGAACAGTGAGCTTGCTCAGAACAAAAGAATTGTGCTTCCTACACACACGGGCCATATCTAGTTCAACTCTGCTTAGGAAACTGACAAGAACAGTAGCTCCTCTTCAGTCTGATACACTGTAGTTCCTGGGAACAGACGCCAGTGCTATTTGTCCTGTGTATGGCAATGGGATCGCAATAGTGAGTTTCCTTACCAGAAAACAACTCTTGCTCGTAGAACCAGAAACTGCATGTGATTCAACTCCATTTAGGCCTGGGAAACAAACGCTAGCTCGCCTTACAAGAAACACACTCTGCTTTTGAGAAAAGAACACTCTTCTACTCTACTGTGTTTCCTATGGGGCCAGAACAGTGACCTTGCTCAGAACAAAAGCATTGTCCTTCCTACACACACGGTCATATCTAGTTCAACTCTGCTTAGGAACCTGACAAGAACAGTAGATCCTCTTCAGTCCAATACACTGTACTTGCTGGGAACAGACGCCAGTGATATTTGTCCTGTGTATGGCAATGGCAGCGCAATAGTGACTCTTCTTACCATAAAACAACTCTTGCTCGTAGGACTATAAACTGCATGTGATTCAACTCCATTTAGGACTGGGAAACAAATGCTAGCTCGCCTTACAAGAAACACACTCTGCTTTTGAGAAAAGAGCACTCTTCTCCTCTACTGTGTTTCCTACAGGGTCCGAACAGTGTGCTTTCTCAGAACAAAAGAACTGTGCTTCCTACACACACGGGCCACATCTAGTTCAACTCTGCTTAGGTAACTGACAAGAACAGTAGCTCCTCTTCAGTCCAATACACTGTACTTGCAGCGAACAGACGCCAGTGCTATTTGTCCTGTGTATGGCAATTGGATCACAATAGTGACTCGTCTTACCAGAAAACAACACTTGCTCGTAGGAGAAAAAACTGCATGTGGCTCAACTCCATTTAGGACGTGGAAACAAACGCTAGCTCGCCTTCAAAGAAACACACTCTGCTTTTGAGAAAAGAGCACTCTTCTACTCTACTGTGTTTCCTATGTGTTCTGAATAGTGAGCTTGCTCAGAACAAAAAAACTGTGCTTCCTACACACACGGCCATATCTAGTTCAAGTCTGCTTAGGAACCTGACAAGAACAGTAGATCCTCTTCAATCCAATACACTGTACTTGCTGGGAACAGACACCAGTGCTATTTGTCCTGTGTATGGCAATGGCAGCGCAATAGTGACTCTTCTTACCAGAAAACAACTCTTGCTTGTAGGACCAGAAACTGCATGGGATTCAACTCCATTTAGGACTGGGAAACAAACTCTAGCTCGCTTTACAAGAAACACACTCTGTTTTTGAGAAAAGAGCACTCTTCTACTCTACTGTGTTTCCTATAGGGCCAGAACAGTGAGCTTGCTCAGAAAAAAAGAACTGTGCTTCCTACACACACAGGCCATATCTAGTTCAACTCTGCTTAGCAAAATGAGAAGAACAGTAGCTCCTCTTCAGTCCAATACACTGTACTTGCTGCGAACAGACGCGAGTGCTTTTTGCACTGTGTATGGCAATGAGAGCGCAATAGTAACGTTCCTTACCAGAAAACAACTCTTGCTTGTAGGACCACAAACTCCATGTGATTCAACGCCATTTAGGACTGGGAAACAAATGCTATCTCGCTTTACAAGAAGCACACTCTGCTTTTGAGAAAAGAGCACTCTTCTTCTCTACTGTGTTTCCTATGGTGTCCAAACAGTGAGCTTGCTCAGAACAAAAGAACTGTGCTTCCTACACACACAGACCATATGTAGTTCAACTCTGCTTAGGAAACTGACAAGAACAGTAGCTCCTATTCAATCCAATACACTGTACTTGCTGTGAAAAGACGCGAGTGCTATTTGCCCTGTGTATGGCAGTGGGAGCACAATAGTGAATTTCCTTACCAGAAAACAACACTTGCTCGTAGGACCAGAAACTGCATCTGATTCAACTCCATTTGGGACTGGGAAACAAACGCTAGCTCACCTTACAAGAAACACACTCTGCTTTTTAGAAAAGAGCACTCTTCTATTCTACTGTGTTTCATATGGGGTCCGAACAGTGAGCTTGCTCAGAACAAAAAAACTGTGCTTCCTACACACACGGCCATATCCAGTTCAAGTCTGCGTAAGAATCTGACAAGAGCAGTATATCCTCTTCAGTCCAATACACTGTACTTGCTGCGAATAGATGCCAGTGCTATTTGTCCTGTGTATGGCAATGGCAGCGCAATAGTGACTCTTCTTACCAGAAAACAACTCTTGCTCGTAGGACCAGAAACTGCATGGGATTCAACTCCATTTAGGACTGCGAAACAAATGCTAGCTGTCGTTACAAGAAACACACTCTGCTTTAGAGAAAAGAGCATTCTTCTACTCTACTGTGTTTCCTATGGGGTCCAAACAGTGAGCTTGCTCAGAACAAAAGAACTGTGCTTCCTACACACACGGACCATATCTAGTTCAACTCTGCTTAGGAAACTGACAAGAACAGTAGCACCTATTGAGTCCAATACACTGTACTTGCTGGGAACAGACGTGATTGCTATTTGCACTGTGTATCTCAATGGGAGCGCAATAGTGACTTTCCTTACCAGAAAACACTCTTGTTCGTAGGACCAGAAACTTCATGTGATTCAACTCCATTTAGGACTAGGAAACAAACGCTAGCTCGCCTTACAATAAACACACACTGCTTTAGAGAAAAGAGCACTCTTCTACTCTACTGTGTTTCCTATATGGCCAGAACAGTGAGCTTTCTCAGAACATAAAACTGTGCTTCCTTCACACACGGGCCATATCTAGTTCAACTGTGCTTACGAAACTGACAAGAACAGTAGCTCCTCTTCAGTCGGATACACTGTACTTCCTGGGAACAGATGCGAGTACTATTTGCACTCTGTATGGCAATGCGAGCACAATAGTGACTTTCCTTACCAGAATACAACTCTTGATCGTAGGACCAGAAACTGCATGTGACTCAACTCCATTTAGGACTGGGAAACAAATGCTAGCTCGCCTTACAAGAAACACATTCTGCTTTAGAGAAAAGAGCACTCTTCTACTCTACTGTTTTTCCTATAGGGCCTTAACAGTGAGCTTGCTCAGAACATAAGAACTGTGCTTCCTACACACACGAGCCATATCTAGTACAACTATGCTTAGGAACCTGACAAGAACAGTAGATCCTCTTCAGTCCAATACACTGTACTTGTTGGGAACAGACGCCAGTGCTATTTGTCCTGTGTATGGCAATGGCAGTGCAATAGTGACTCTTCTTACCATAAAATAACTCTTGCTCGTAGGACTAGAAACTGCATGTCACTCAACTTCATTAAGACTGGGAAACAAACGCTAGCTTGCCTTACAAGAAACACACTCTGCTTTAGAGAAAAGAGCACTCTTCTACTCTACTGTATTTCCTATAGGGCCAGAACAGTGAGCTTGCTCAGAACAAAAGAATTGTGCTTCCTACACACGGGCCATATCTAGTTCAACTCTGCTTAGGAAACTGACAAGAACAGTAGCTCCTCTTCAGTCCGATACACTGTACTTGCTCGGAGGTGACGCAAGTGCTATTTGCACTGTGTATGGCAATGGGAGCGCAATAGTGACTTTCCTTACCAGAAAACAAATCTTGCTCGTAGTACCAGAAACTGCATGTGATTCAACTCCATTTAGGTCTGGGAAACAAATGATACCTCGCCTTACATGAAACACACTCTGCTTTTGAGAAAAGAGCACTCTTCTTCTCTACTGTGTTTCCTATGGGGTCCGAACAGTGAGCTTGCTCAGAACAAAAGAACTGTGCTTCCTACACTCACGGGTCATATCTAGTTCAACTCTGCTTAGGAAACTGACAAGAACAGTAGCTCCTCTTCAGTCCAATACACTGTACTTGTGGGGAAGAGACGCGAGTGCTATTTGCACTGTGTATGGCAATTGGAGCACAATAGTGTCACGCCTTTCCAGAAAACAACTCTTGCTCGTAGGACAAAAAACTGCATGTGACTCAACTCCATTTAAGACTGGGAAACAAACGCTAGCTCGATTTACAAGAAACACACTCTGCTTTTGAGAAAAGAGCACTCTTCTACTCTACTGTGTTTCCTATGGGGTCCGAACAGTGATCTTGCTCAGAACAAAGAACTGTGCTTCCTACACACAAGGCCATATCTAGTTCAATTCTGCTTAGGAACCTGACAAGAACAGTAGATCCTCTTCAGTCCAATACACTGTAATAGCTGGGAACAGACGCCAGTGCTATTTGTCCTATGTATGGCAATGCCAGCGCAATAGTGACTCTTCTTACCATAAAACAACTCTTGCTCATAGGACCAGAAACTGCATGTGATTCAAATCCATTTAGGACTGGGAATCAAACACTAGCTTGCCTTACAAGAAACACACTCCTCTTTAGAGAAAAGAGCACTCTTCTACTCTACTGTGTTTCCTATAGGGCCAGAACAGTGAGCTTGCTCCAAACAAAAGTACTGTGCTTCCTTAACACGGACCATATCTAGTTCAACTCTGCTTAGGAAACTGACAAGAACAGTAGCTCCTCTTCAGTCCGAGACACTGTACTTGCTGAGAACAGACGCGAGTGCTATTTGCACTGTGTATGGCAATGGGAGCACAATAGTGACTTTCCTTACCAGAAAACAACTTTTGCTTGTAGGAGCAGTTACTGCATGTGATTCAACTCCATTTAGGACAGGGAAACAAATGCTAGCTCGCCTTACATGAAACACACTCTGCTTTTGAGAAAGGAGCACTCTTCTACTCTCCTGTGTTTCCTATGGAGTCCGAACAGTGAGCTCGCTCAGAACAAAAGAACTGTGCTTCCTACACACACAGGCCATATCTATTTCAACTCTGCTTAGGAAACTGACAAGAACAGTAGCTCCTCTTCAGTCAAATACACAGTACTTGTGGGGAACAGACGGGAGTGCTTTTTGCACTGTGTATGGAAATTGGAGCACAATAGTGACTCGTCTTACCAGAAAACAACTCTTGCTCATAGGACAAAAAACTGCATGTGACTCAACTCCATTTAGGACTAGGAAACAAACTCTAGCTCGCCTTCCAAGAAACACACTCTGCTTTTGAGAAAAGAGCACTCTTCTACTCTACTGTGTTTCCTATAGGGCCAGAACAGTGAGCTTGCTCAGAACATAAGAACTGTGCTTCCTACACACACGGGCCATATCTAGTTCAACTCTGCTTAGGAAATGACAAGAACAGTAGCTCCTCTTCAGTTCGATACACTGTACTTGCTGGGAACAGTCGCAAGAGCTATTTGTACTGTGTCTGGCAAGGGGAGCGCAATAGTGACTTTCCTTACCAGAAAACAACTCTTGCTCGTAGGACCAGAAACTGCATGTGATTCAACTCCATTTAGGACGTGGAAACAAACGCTAGCTCGCCTTACAAGAAACACACTCTGCTTTTGAGAAAGGAGCACAATTCTACTCTACTGTGTTTCCTATGGGGTCTGAACAGTGAGCTTGCTCAGAACAAAAGAACTGTGCTTCCTACACACACGGCCATATCTAGTTCAATTCTGCTTAGGAACCTGACCAGAACAGTAGATCCTCTTCAGTCCAATACACTGTACTTGCTAGGAACAGACGCCAGTGCTATTTGTCCTGAGTATGGCAATGGCAGCGCAATAGTGACACTTCTTACCATAAAACAACTCTTTCTCGTAGGACCAGAAACTGCATGTGATTCAACTCCATTAAGGACTGGGAAACAAACGCTAGCTCGCCTTACAAGAAACACACTCTGCTTTAGAGAAAAGAGCACTCTTCTACTCTACTGTGTTTCCTATAGGGCCAGAACTGTGAGCTTGCTCAGAACATAAGACCTGTGCTTCCTTCACACACGGGCCATATCTAGTTCAACTGTGCTTAGGAAACTGACAAGAACAGTAGCTCCTCTTCAGTCCGATACACTGTACTTGCTGGGAACAGACGCAAGTACTATTTGCACTCTGTATGGCAATGGGAGCGCAATAGTGACTTTCCTTACCAGAAAACAACTCTTGCGCGTAGGACCAGAAACTGCATGTGATTCAACTCCATTTAGGACTGGGAAACAAACACTAGCTCGCCTTACAAGAAACACACTCTGCTTTTGAGAAAAGAGCACTCTTCTACTCTACTGTGTTTCCTACATTGTCCGAACAGTGTGCTTGCTCAGAACAAAAGAACTGTGCATCCTACACACACGGGCCATATCTAGTTCAACTCTGCTTAGGAAACTGACAAGAACAGTAGCTCCTCTTCAGTCCAATACACTGTACTTGGTGGGAACAGACATGAGTGCTATTTGCACTGTGTATGGCAATGGGAGTGCAATAGTGACTTTCCTTACCAGAAAACAACTCTTGCTCGTAGAACCAGAAACTGCATGTGATTCAACTCCATTTAGGACTGGGAAACAAATGCTAGCTCGCCTTACATGAAACACACTCTGCTTTAGAGAAAAGAGCACTATTCTACCATACTGTGTTTCCTATGGGGTCTGAACAGTGAGCTTGCTCAGAACAAAATAATTGTGCTTCCTACACAGACGGCCATATGTAGTTCAACTCTGCTTAGGAACCTGACAAGAGCAGTAGACCTCTTCAGTTCAATACACTGTACTTGCTGGGAAAAGACTCCAGTGCTATTTGTCCTGTGTATGGCAATGGGAGCTCAATAGTGACTTTCCTTACCAGAAAACATCTCTTGCTTGTTGGACCAGAAACTGCATGTGATTCAACTCCATATAGGACTGGGAAACAAACGCTAGCTCGCCTTACAAGAAACACATACTGCTTTTGAGAAAAGAGCACTCTTCTACTCTACTGTGTTTCCTATGGGGTCCAAACAGTGAGCTTGCTCAGAACAAAAGAACTGTGCTTCCAACACACACCGACCATATCTAGTTCAACTCTGCTTAGGAAACTGACAAGAACAGTAGATCCTCTTCAGTCCAATACACTGTACTTGCTTGGAACAGACGCCAGTGCTATTTGTCCTGAGTATGGCAATGGCAGCGCAATAATGACTCTTCTTACCATAAAACAACTCTTGCTCGTAGGACCAGAAACTGCATGTGATTCAACTCCATTAAGGACTGGGAAACAAACCCTAGCTCGCCTTACAGGAAACACACTCTGCTTTAGAGAAAAGAGCACTCTTCTACTCTACTGTGTTTCCTAAGAGGTCCAAATAGTGAACTTGTTCAGGACAAAAGAACTGTGCTTCCTACACACACGGCCATATCTAGTTCAATTCTGATTAGGAACCTGACAAGAACAGTAGATCCTCTTCAGTCCAGTACACTGTACTTGCTAGGAACAGACGCCAGTGCTATTTGTCCTGTGTACGGCAATGGCAGCGCAATAGTGACTCTTCTTACCATAAAACAACTTTTGCTCATAGGACCAGAAATTGCATGTGATTCAACTCCATTTAGGACTGGGAAACAAATGCTAGCTCCCCTTACAAGAAACACACTCTGCTTTAGAAAAAAAGAGCACTCATCTACTCTATTGTGTTTCCTATAGGGCCAGAACAGTGAGCTTGCTCAGAACAAAAGAACTGTGCTTCCTACACACACGGGCCATATCTAGTTCAACTCTGCTTAGGAAACTGACAAGAACAGTAGATCCTCTTCAGTTCAATACATTGTACTTGCTGGGAACAGATGCGAGTGCTATTTGCACTGTGTATGGCAATGGGAGCGCAATAGTTACTTTCCTTACCAGAAAACAACTCTTGCTTGTAGGACCAGAAACTGCATGTGATTCCACTCCATTTAGGACTGGGAAACAAACGCTGTCTCGCCTTACAAGAAACACAATCTTCTTTAGCGAAAAGAGCACTCTTCTACTCTACTGTGTTTCCTATGGGGTCCAAACAGTGAGCTTGCTCAGAACAAAAGAACTGTGCTTCCTACACACATTGACCATATCTAGTTCAACTCTGCTTAGGAAACTGACAAGAACAGTAGCTCCTCTTCAGTCCAATACACTTTACTTACTGGGAACAGACGCAAGTGCTATTTGCACTGTATATGGCATTTGGAACGCAATAGTGACTCTTCTTACCAGAACACAACTCTTGGTCGTAGGACCAAAAACTGCATGTGACTCAACTCCATTTATGACTGGGAAAAAAACGCGAGCTGGCCTTACAAGAAAAATACTCTGTTTTAGAGAAAAGAGCACTATTCTACTCTACTCTGTTTCCCATAGGGCCAGAACAGTGAGCTTGCTCAGAACATAAGAACTGTGCTTCCTACACACACGGGCCATATCTAGTTCAACTCTGCTTAGGAAACTGAAAATAACAGTAGCTCCTCTTCAGTCTGATACACTGTACTTGCTGGGAACAGACGCGAGTGCTATTTGCACTGTGTATGGCAATGGGAGCGCAATAGTGACTTTCCTTACCAGAAAACAACTCTTGCTCATAGGACCAGAAACCGCATGTTATTCAACTCCATTTAGGACTGGGAAACAAACGCTAGCTTGCCTTACAAGAAACACACTCTGCTTTTGAGAAAAGAGCACTCTTCTACTCTACTGCGTTTCCTATGGTGTCCGAACAGTGAGCTTGCTCAGAAAAAAAGAACTGTGCTTCCTACACACACGGCCATATCTAGTTCAATTCTGCTTAGGAACCTGACAAGAACAGTAGATCCTCTTCAGTCCAATACACTGTACTTGCTTGGAACAGACGCCAGTGCTATTTTTTTGAGTATGGCAATGGCAGCGCTATAGTGACGCTTCTTACCATAAAACAACTCTTGCTCGTAGGACCAGAAACTGCATGTGATTCAACTCCATTAAGGACAGGATACAACCGCTAGCTCGCCTTACTGGAAACACACTCTGCTTTAGAGAAAAGAGCACTCTTCTACTCTACTGTGTTTCCTATAGGGCCAGAACAGTGAGCTTGCTCAGAACAAAATAACTGTGCTTCCTACACACGGGCCATATCTAGTTCAACTCTGCTTAGGAAACTCACAAGAACAGTAGCTCCTCTTCAGTCCAGTACACTGTACTTGCTGGGAACAGACGCCAGTGCTATTTGTCCTGTGTAGGGCAATGCCAGCGCAATATTGAATCTTCTTACCAGAAAACAACTCTTGCTCGTAGGACCAGAAACTGCATGAGATTCAACTCCATTTAGGACTGGGAAACAAACGCTAGCTAGCCTTACAAGAAACACACTCTGCTTTTGAGAAAAGAGCACTCTTCTACTCTACTGTGTTTCCTAAGGGGTCCAAACAGTGAGCTTGCTCAGAACAAAAGAACTGTGCTTCCCACACACACCGACAATATCTAGTTCAACTCTGCTTAGGAAACTGACAAGAACAGTAGCTCCTCTTCAGTCTGATACACTGTACTTGCTGGGAACATACGCGAGTGCTATTTGCACTGTGTATGGCAATGGGAGCGCAATAGTGACTTTCCTTACCAGAAAACAACTCTTGCTCATAGGACCAGAAACTGCATGTGATTCAACTCCATTTAGGACTGGGAAACAAACGCTAGCTCGCCTTACAAGAAACACACTCTGCTTTTGCGAAAAGAGCACAATTCTACTCACCTGTGTTTCCTATGGGGTCCGAACAGTGAGCTTGCTCAGAACAAAGGAACTGTGCTTCCTACACACACGGCCATATCTAGTTCAATTCTGCTTAGGAATCTGACAAGAACAGTAGCTCCTCTTCAGTCCAATACACTGTACTTGCTTGGAACAGACGCCAGTGCTATTTGTCCTGAGTATGGCAATGGCAGCGCAATAATGACTCTTCTTACCATAAAACAACTCTTGCTCGTAGGACCAGAAACTGCATGTGATTCAACTCCATTAAGGACTGGGAAACAAACCCTAGCTCGCCTTACAGGAAACACACTCTGCTTTAGAGAAAAGAGCACTCTTCTACTCTACTGTGTTTCCTAAGAGGTCCAAACAGTGAACTTGTTCAGGACAAAAGAACTGTGCTTCCTACACACACGGCCATATCTAGTTCAATTCTGATTAGGAACCTGACAAGAACAGTAGATCCTCTTCAGTCCAGTACACTGTACTTGCTAGGAACAGACGCCAGTGCTATTTGTCCTGTGTATGGCAATGGCAGCGCAATAGTGACTCTTCTTACCATAAAACAACTTTTGCTCATAGGACCAGAAATTGCATGTGATTCAACTCCATTTAGGACTGGGAAACAAACGCTAGCTCCCCTTACAAGAAACACACTCTGCTTTAGAAAAAAAGAGCACTCATCTACTCTATTGTGTTTCCTATAGGGCCAGAACAGTGAGCTTGCTCAGAACAAAAGAACTGTGCTTCCTACACACACGGGCCATATCTAGTTCAACTCTGCTTAGGAAACTGACAAGAACAGTAGATCCTCTTCAGTTCAATATATTGTACTTGCTGGGAACAGACGCGAGTGCTATTTGCACTGTGTATGGCAATGGGAGCGCAATAGTTACTTTCCTTACCAGAAAACAACTCTTGCTTGTAGGACCAGAAACTGCATGTGATTCCACTCCATTTAGGACTGGGAAACAAACGCTGTCTCGCCTTACAAGAAACACAATCTTCTTTAGCGAAAAGAGCACTCTTCTACTCTACTGTGTTTCCTATGGGGTCCAAACAGTGAGCTTGCTCAGAACAAAAGAACTGTGCTTCCTACACACATTGACCATATCTAGTTCAACTCTGCTTAGGAAACTGACAAGAACAGTAGCTCCTATTCAGTCCAATACACTTTACTTACTGGGAACAGACGCAAGTGCTATTTGCACTGTATATGGCATTTGGAACGCAATAGTGACTCTTCTTACCAGAACACAACTCTTGGTCGTAGGACCAAAAACTGCATGTGACTCAACTCCATTTATGACTGGGAAAAAACGCGAGCTGGCCTTACAAGAAAAATACTCTGCTTTAGAGAAAAGAGCACTATTCTACTCTACTCTGGTTCCCATAGGGCCAGAACAGTGAGCTTGCTCAGAACATAAGAACCGTGCTTCCTACACACACGGGCCATATCTAGTTCAACTCTGCTTAGGAAACTGAAAATAACAGTAGCTCCTCTTCAGTCTGATACACTGTACTTGCTGGGAACAGACGCGAGTGCTATTTGCACTGTGTATGGCAATGGGAGCGCAATAGTGACTTTCCTTACCAGAAAACAACTCTTGCTCATAGGACCAGAAACTGCATGTTATTCAACTCCATTTAGGACTGGGAAACAAACGCTAGCTTGCCTTACAAGAAACACACTCTGCTTTTGAGAAAAGAGCACACTTCTACTCTACTGTGTTTCCTATGGTGTCCGAACAGTGAGCTTGCTCAGAAAAAAAGAACTGTGCTTCCTACACACACGGCCATATCTAGTTCAATCCTGCTTAGGAACCTGACAAGAACAGTAGATCCTCTTCAGTCCAATACACTGTACTTGCTTGGAACAGACGCCAGTGCTATTTTTTTGAGTATGGCAATGGCAGCGCTATAGTGACTCTTCTTACCATAAAACAACTCTTGCTCGTAGGACCAGAAACTGCATGTGATTCAACTCCATTAAGGACAGGATACAACCGCTAGCTCGCCTTACTGGAAACACACTCTGCTTTAGAGAAAAGAGCACTCTTCTACTCTACTGTGTTTCCTATAGGGCCAGAACAGTGAGCTTGCTCAGAACAAAATAACTGTGCTTCCTACACACGGGCCATATCTAGTTCAACTCTGCTTAGGAAACTCACAAGAACAGTAGCTCCTCTTCAGTCCGATACACTTATCTTGCTGGGAACGGACCGAGTGCTATTTGCACTATGTATGGCAATGGAAGCACAATAGTGACTTTCCTTACCAGAAAACAACTCTTGCTCGTAGGACCAAAAACTGTATGTGACTCAACTACATATAGGACTGGGAAACAAATGCGAGCTCGCCTTATAAGAAACAAACTCTGCTTCTGAGAAAAGAGCACTCTTCTACTCTTCTGTGTTTCCTATAGGGCCAGAACAGTGAGCTTGCTCAGAACATAAGAACTGTGCTTCCTACACACACGCGCCATATCTAGTTCAACTCTGCTTAGAAAACTGACAAGAACAGTAGCTCCTCTTCAGTCCGATACACTGTACTTGCTGGGAACAGACGCGAGTGCTATATGCACTGTGTATGGCAATGGGAGCACAATAGTGACTTTCCTTACCAGAAAACAACTCTTGCTCGTAGGACCAGAAACTGCATGGGATTCAACTCCATTTAGGACTGGGAAACAAACGCTAGCTAGCCTTACAAGAAACACACTCTGCTTTGGAGAAAAGAGCACTCTTCTACTCTACTGTGTTTCCTATGGGGTCCAAACAGTGAGCTTGCTCAGAACAATAGAACTGTGCTTCCCACACACACCGACCATATCTAGTTCAACTCTGCTTAGGAAACTGACAAGAATAGTAGCTCCTCTTTAGTCTGATACACTGTACTTGCTGGGAACAGACGCGAGTGCTATATGCACTGTGTATGGCAATGGGAGCACAATAGTGACTTTCCTTACCAGAAAACAACTCTTGCTCGTAGGACCAGAAACTGCATGTGATTCAAATCCATTTAGGACTGGAAAACAAACGCTAGCTCGCCTTACAGGGAACACACTCTGCTTTAGAGAAAAGAGCACTCTTCTACTCTACTGTGTATCCTATAGGGCCAGAACAGTGAGCTTTCTCAGAACAAAAGAACTGTGCTTCCTACACACACGGCCATATCTATTTCAACTCTGCTTAGGAACCTGACAAGAACAGTAGATCCTCTTCCGTCCAATACACTGTACTTGCAAGGAACAGACGCGAGTGCTATTTGCACTGTGTATGGCTATTGGAGCACAATAGTGACTCGTCTTACCAGAAAACAACTCTTGCGCATAGGACAAAAAACTGCATGTGACTCAACTCCATTTAGGACTGGGAAACAAATGCTAGCTCGCCTTTCAAGAAACACACTCTGCTTTTGAGAAAAGAGCACTCTTCTACTCTACTGTGTTTCCTATGTGTTCCGAAGAGTGAGCTTGCTCAGAACAAAAAAACTGTGCTTCCTACACACACGGCCATGTCTACTTCAAGACTGCTTAGGAACCTGACAAGAACAGTAGATCCTCTTCCGTCCAATACACTGTACTTGCTGGGAAAAGACATCAGTGTCGTTTGTCCTGTGTATGGCAATGGCAGCGCAATAGTGACTCTTCTTACCAGAAAACAACTCTTGCTTGTAGGACCCGAAACTGCATATGATTCAACTCCATTTAGGACTGGGAAACAAACGCTAGCTCGCCTTACAAGAAACACAATCTGCTTTAGCGAATATAGCACTCTTCTACTCTACTGTGTTTCCTATGGGGTCCAAACAGTGAGCTTGCTCAGAACAAAAGAACTGTGCTTCGTACACACGGGCCATATCTAGTTCAACTCTGCTTAGGGCACTGACAAGAACAGTAGCTCCTCTTCAGTCCAATACACTGTACTTGCGGGGAACAGACACGAGTGCTATTTGCACTGTGTATGGCTATTGGAGCACAATAGTGACTCGTCTTACCAGAAAACAACTCTTGCTCATAGGACAAAAAACTTCATGTGACTCAACTCCAGTTAGGACTGGGAAACAAACGCTAGCTCGCCTTGCAAGATACACACTCTGATTTAGAGAAAATAGCACTCTTCTACTCTACTGTGTTTCCTAAGTGGTCCGAACAGTGAACTTGCTCAGAACAAAAGAACTGTGCTTCGTACACACACGGCCATATCTAGTTCAATTCTGCTTAGGAACCTGACAAGAACAGTAGATCCTCTTCTGTCCAATACATTGTACTGCTGGGAACAGACAACAGTGCTATTTGTCCTGTGTATGGCAATGGCAGCACAATAGTGACTCTTCTTACCAGAAAACAACTCTTGCTCGTAGGACCAGAAACTGCATGGGATTCAACTTCATTTAGGACTGGGAACCAAACGCTAGCTCGCCTTACAAGAAACACACTCTGCTTTTGAGAAAAGAGCACACTTCTTCTCTACTGTGTTTCCTATGGTGTCCAAACAGTGAGCTTGCTCAGAACAAAACAACTGTGCTTCCTCCACACACTGACCATATCTAGTTCAACTCTGCTTAGGAACCTGACAAGAACAGTAGCTCCTCTTCAGTCCAATACACTGTACTTGCGTGGAACAGACGCAAGTGCTATTTGCACTGTGTATGGCTATTGGAGCACAATAGTGACTAGTCTTACCAGAAAACAACTCTTGCTCGTAGGATAAAAAACTGCATGTGACTCAACTCCATTTAGGACTGGGAAACAAACGCTAGCTCGCCTTACAAGAAACACACTATGCTTTTGAGAAAAGAGCACTCTTCTACTCTACTCTGTTTCCTATGAGGTCCGAACAGTGAGCTTGCTCAGAACAAAAAAACATGCTTCCTACACACACCGCCATAACTAGTTCTATTCTGCTTAGGAACCTGACAAGAACAGTAGATCCTCTTCAGTCCAATACACTGTACTGCTGGGAACAGACAACAGTGCTATTTGTCCTGTGTATGGCAATGGCAGCGCAATAGTGACTCTTCTTACCAGAAAACAACTCTTGCTCGTAGGACCAGAAACTGCATGGGATTCAACTCCATTTAGGACTGGGAAAGAAACGCTAGCTCGCCTTTCAAGAAACACACTCTGCTTTTGAGAAAAGAGCACTCTTCTACTCTACTGTGTTTCCTATAGGGCCAGAACAGTGATCTTGCTCAGAACAAAAGAACTGTGCTTCCTGCACACAGGGGCCATATGTAGTTCAATTCTGCTCAGAAAACTGACAAGAACAGTAGATCCTCTTCAGTCCAATACAGTGGACATTCTTGGAACAGACGCCAGTACTATTTGCCCTGTGTATGACAATGGGAGCGCAATATTGACTCTTCTTACCAGAAAACAACTCTTGCTCCTAGGACCAGAAACTGCATGTGATTCAACTCCATTTAGGACTGGGAAACAAACGCTAGCTCGCATTAGAAGAAAAACACTCTGCTTTTGAAAAAAAGCACTCTTCTACTCTACTGTGTTTCCTATGGGGTCCGAACAGTGAGCTTGCTCAGAACAAAAGAACTGTGCTTGCTACACACACGGGCCATATCTAGTTCAACTCTGCTTAGGAAACTGACAAGAGCAGTAGCTCCTCTTCAGTTCAATACACTGTACTAGCTGGGAATAGACGCGAGTGCTATTTGAATAGTGTATGGCAATGAGAGCAAAATAGTGACTTTCCTTACCAGAAAACAACTCTTGCTCGTAGGACCAGAAACTGCATGGGATTCAACTCCATTTAGGACTGGATAACAAATGCTAGCTCGCCTTACAAGAAACACACTCTGCTTTTGAGAAAAGAGCACTCTTCTACTCTACTGTGTTTCCTAAGGGTTCCAAACAGTGAGCTTGCTCTGAACAAAAGAACTGTGCTTCCTACACACACGGTCCTTATCTAGTTCAATTCTGATTAGAAAACTGACAAGAACAGTAGCTCCTCTTCAATTCAATACACTGTACTTGCTGGGAAAAGACGCGAGTGCTATTTGCACTGTGTATAGCAATAGGAGCGCAATAGTGACTCTTCTTACCAGAAAACAACTCTTGCTCATAGGACCAGAAACTGCATGTGATTCAACTCCATTTAGGACTGGGAAAGAAACGCTAGCTCGCCTTACCAGCAAAACACTCTGCTTTGGAGAAAAGAACACTCTTCTATTCTACTGTGTTTCCTATAGGGTCAGAACAGTGAGCTTGATCAGAACAAAAGAACTGTGCTTCCTTCACATGGGCCATATCTAGTTCAACTCTGCTTAGGAAACTGACAAGAACAGTAGCTCCTCTTCAGTCCGAGACACTGTACTTGCTGGGAACAGACCGAGTGCTATTTGCATTATATGGCAATGGGAGCGCAATAGTGACTTTCCTTACCAGAAATCAACTCTTGCTCGTAGGACCAGAAACAGCATGTGATTCAACTCCATTTAGGACTGGGAAACAAATGCTAGCTCGCCTTACATGAAACACACACTGCTTTAGAGAAAAGAGCACTCTTCTACTCTACTGTGTTTCCTATGGAGTCCAAACAGTGAGCTTGCTCAGAACAAATAAAACTGTGCTTCCTACACACACGGACCGTATCTAGTTCAACTCTGCTTAGGTAACTGACAAGTACAGTAGCTCCTATTCAGTCCAATACACTGTACTTCCTGGGAACAGTTGCGAGTGCTATTTGTAATGTGTATGGCAATGGGAGCGCAATAGTGACTTTCTTTACCAGAAAACACCTCTGGTTCGTAGGACCAGAAACTTCATGTGATTCAACTCCATTTAGGACTGGGAAACAAACACTAGCTCGCCTTACAAAAAACACACTCTGCTTTTGAGAAAGGAGCACTCTTCTACTCTACTGTGTTTCCTAGGAGGTACGAACAGTGAACTTGCTCAGAACAAAAGAACTGTGCTTTCTACACACACGGTCCATATCTAGTTCAACTCCCCTTAGGAAACTGTCAAGAACAGTAGCTTCTCTTCAGTCCAATATACTGTACTTGCTGGGAACAGACGCGAGTTCTATTTGCACTGTGAAAGCAATGGGAGCAAAATAGTGACTCCTTATATCAGAAAACAACTCTGGTTCGTAGGACCAGAAGCTTCATGTGATTCAACTCCATTTAGCACTGGGATACAAACTCTAGCTTGCCTTACGAGAAACACACTCTGCTCTTGAGAAGAGCACTCTTCTACTCTACTGTGTTTCCTATAGGGCCAGAACAGTGAGCTTGCTCAGAACAAAATAACTGTGCTTCCTACACACACGGGCCATATCTAGTTCAACTCCGCTTAGGAAACTGTCAAGAACAGTAGCTTCTCTTCAGTCCAATACACTGTACTTGCTGGGAACAGACGCGAGTGCTATTTACACTTTGTATGGCCATGGGAACGCAATAGTGACTCTTCTTACCAGAAAACAACTCTTGCTCATAGGACCAGAAACTGCATGTGATTCAACTTCATTTAGGACTGGGAAACAAACACTAGCTCGCCTTACAAAAAACACACTCTGCTTTTGAGAAAGGAGCACTCTTCTACTCTACTGTGTTTCCTATAGGACCAGAACAGTGAGCTTGCTCAGAACAAAAGAACTGTGCTTCCTACACAAACGGGCCATATCTAGTTCAACTCCGCTTAGGAAACTGACAAGAACAGTAGCTTCTCTTGAGTCCAATACACTGTACTTGCTGGGAACAGACGCGAGTGCTGTTTGCACTGTGTATGGAAATGGGAGCGCAATAGTGACTCCTCTTACCAGAAAACAGCTCTCGTTCGTAGGACCAGAAACTGCATGTGATTCAACTCCATTTAGGACTGGGAAACAAACTGTAGCTCGCCTTACAAAAAACACACTCTGCTTTTGAGAAAAGAGCACTCTTCTACTCTACTGTGTTTCCTATAGAGCCAGAACAGTGAGCTTGCTCTGTGCTTCATACACACACGGGCCATATCTACTTCAACTCTGCTTAGGAAACTGACAAGAACAGTAGCTTCTCTTCAGTCCAATACACTGTACTTGCTGGGAACAGATGCGTGTGCTATTTGCAGTGTGTATGGCAATGAGAGCACAATAGTGACTCTTCTTACCAGAAAACAACTCTTGCTGGTAGGAGCAGAAACTGCATGTGATTCAACTCCATTTAGGACTGGGAAACAAACTCTAGCTCGCCTTTCAAGAAACACACTCTGCTTTTGAGAAAAGAGCACTCTTCTACTCTACTGTGTTTCCTATAGGGCCAGAACAGTGAGCTTGCTCAGAACAAAAAAACTGTGCTTCCTACACACACGGGCCATATCTAGTTCAACTCCCCTTAGGAAACTGACAAGAACAGTAGCTTCTCTTCAGTCCAAAACACTGTACTTGGTGGGAACAGACGCGAGTGCTATTTACACTGTGTATGGCAATGTGAGCACAATAGTGACTCTTCTTACCAGAAAACAACTCTTGCTCTTAGGACCAGAAACTGCATGGGATTCAACTCCATTTAGGACTGGATAACAAATGCTAGCTCGCCTTACAAGAAACACACTCTGCTTTTGAGAAAAGAGCACTCTTCTACTCTACTGTGTTTCCTAAGGGTTCCAAACAGTGAGCTTGCTCTGAACAAAAGAACTGTGCTTCCTACACACACGGTCCTTATCTAGTTCAATTCTGATTAGAAAACTGACAAGAACAGTAGCTCCTCTTCAATTCAATACACTGTACTTGCTGGGAAAAGACGCGAGTGCTATTTGCACTGTGTATAGCAATAGGAGCGCAATAGTGACTCTTCTTACCAGAAAACAACTCTTGCTCATAGGACCAGAAACTGCATGTGATTCAACTCCATTTAGGACTGGGAAAGAAACGCTAGCTCGCCTTACCAGCAAAACACTCTGCTTTGGAGAAAAGAACACTCTTCTATTCTACTGTGTTTCCTATAGGGTCAGAACAGTGAGCTTGATCAGAACAAAAGAACTGTGCTTCCTTCACATGGGCCATATCTAGTTCAACTCTGCTTAGGAAACTGACAAGAACAGTAGCTCCTCTTCAGTCCGAGACACTGTACTTGCTGGGAACAGACCGAGTGCTATTTGCATTATATGGCAATGGGAGCGCAATAGTGACTTTCCTTACCAGAAATCAACTCTTGCTCGTAGGACCAGAAACAGCATGTGATTCAACTCCATTTAGGACTGGGAAACAAATGCTAGCTCGCCTTACATGAAACACACTCTGCTTTAGAGAAAAGAGCACTCTTCTACTCTACTGTGTTTCCTATGGAGTCCAAACAGTGAGCTTGCTCAGAACAAATAAAACTGTGCTTCCTACACACACGGACCATATCTAGTTCAACTCTGCTTAGGTAATTGACAAGTACAGTAGCTCCTATTCAGTCCAATACACTGTACTTCCTGGGAACAGATGCGAGTGCTATTTGTAATGTGTATGGCAATGGGAGCGCAATAGTGACTTTCCTTACCAGAAAACACCTCTGGTTCGTAGGACCAGAAACTTCATGTGATTCAACTCCATTTAGGACTGGGAAACAAACACTAGCTCGCCTTACAAAAAACACACTCTGCTTTTGAGAAAGGAGCACTCTTCTACTCTACTGTGTTTCCTAGGAGGTATGAACAGTGAACTTGCTCAGAACAAAAGAACTGTGCTTCCTACACACACGGGCCATATCTAGTTCAACTCCCCTTAGGAAACTGTCAAGAACAGTAGCTTCTCTTCAGTCCAATATACTGTACTTGCTGGGAACAGACGCGAGTGCTATTTGTACTGTTTATGGCAATGGGAGCAAAATAGTGACTCCTAATATCAGAAAACAACTCTGGTTCGTAGGACCAGAAGCTTCATGTGATTCAACTCCATTTAGCACTGGGAAACAAACTCTAGCTTGCCTTACGAGAAACACACTCTGCTCTTGAGAAGAGCACTCTTCTACTCTACTGTGTTTCCTATAGGGCCAGAACAGTGAGCTTGCTCAGAACAAAATAACTGTGCGTCCTACACACACGGGCCATATCTAGTTCAACTCCGCTTAGGAAACTGTCAAGAACAGTAGCTTCTCTTCAGTCCAATACACTGTACTTGCTGGGAACAGACACGAGTGCTATTTACACTTTGTATGGCCATGGGAACGCAATAGTGACTCTTCTTACCAGAAAACAACTCTTGCTCATAGGACCAGAAACTGCATGTGATTCAACTCCATTTAGGACTGGGAAACAAACACTAGCTCGCCTTACAAAAAACACACTCTGCTTTTGAGAAAGGAGCACTCTTCTACTCTACTGTGTTTCCTATAGGACCAGAACAGTGAGCTTGCTCAGAACAAAAGAACTGTGCTTCCTACACAAACGGGCCATATCTAGTTCAACTCTGCTTAGGAAACTGACAAGAACAGTAGCTTCTCTTGAGTCCAATACACTGTACTTGCTGGGAACAGACGCGAGTGCTATTTGCACTGTGTATGGCAATGGGAGCGCAATAGTGACTCCTCTTACCAGAAAAC
>NW_026737588.1:0-36501 GCF_949786415.1 Peromyscus eremicus | reverse complement strand
ATCTAGTTCAACTCTGGTTAGGAAACTGAAAAGAACAGTATATCCTCTTCAGTCCAATACCCTGTACATACTGGGTACAGACGCCAGTTCTATTTGCACTGTGTATGGCAATTGGAGCGCAATAGTCACTCTTCTTACCATAAAACAACTCTTGCTCGTAGGACCAGAAACTGCATGTGATTCAACTCCATTTAGGACTGGGAAACAAACGCTAGCTCGCCTTACAAGAAAAACACTCTGCTTTTGAGAAAAGAGCACTCTTCTACTGTACTGTGTTTCCTATGGGGTCCGAACAGTGAGCTTGCTCAGAACAAAAGAACTGTGCTTCCTACACACACCGGCCATATCTAGTTCAATTCTGCTTAGAAAACTGACAAGAACAGTAGCTCCTCTTCAGTCCAATACACTGTACTTGCTGTGAACAGACGCGAGTGCTATTTGCACTGTGTATGGCAATGGGAGCTCAATAGTGACTTTCCTTACCAGAAAACAACTCTTGCTCATAGGAACGGAAACTGCATGTGATTCCACTCCATTTAGGACTGGGAAACAAACGCTAGCTCGCCTTACAAGAAACACACTCTGCTTTTGAGGAAAGGGCACTCTTCTACTCTACTGTGTTTCCTATAGGGCCAGAACAGTGAGCTTGCTGAGTACAAAAGAACTGTGCTTCCTACACACTTGGGCCATATCTAGTTCAACTCTGCTTAGGAACCTGACAAGAACAGTAGATCCTCTTCTGTCCAATACACAGTACATCCATGAGTATGACAATGGGAGCGCAATAGTGACTCTTATTAAAAGAAAAAACTCTTGCTCGTAGGACCAGAAACTGCATGTGATTCAACTCCATTTAGGACTGGGAAACAAACGCTAGCTCGCCATACAAGAAACACACTCTGCTTTGGAGAAAAGAGCACTCTTCTACTCTACTGTGTTTCCTATAGGACCAGAACAGTGAGCTTGCTCAGAACAAAAGAACTGTGCTTCCTCCACACACGGGGCATATCTAGTTCAATTCAGCTTAGGAAACTGACATGAACAGTGGATCCTCTTCAGTCCAATACACTGTACATCCTGGGTACAGACGCCAGTGCTATTTGCACTGTGTATGGCAATGGGGGCGCAATAGTGACTCTTCTTACCAGAAAACAACTCTTGCTCGTAGGAACGGAAACTGCATGTGATTCAACTCCATTTAGGACTGGGAAACAAACGCTAGCTCGCCTTACAAGAAACACACTCTGCTTTTGAGAAAAGAGCACTCTTCTACTCTACTGTGTTTCCTATGGGGTCCAAACAGTGAGCTTGCTCAGAACAAAAGAACTGTGCTTCCTAGACACACGGGCCATATCTAGTTCAATTCTGCTTAGGAAACTGACAAGAACAGTAGCTCCTCTTCAGTCCAATACACTGTACTTGCTGGGAACAGACGCGAGTGCTATTTGCACTGTGTATGTCAATGGGAGCGCAATAGTGACTTTCCTTACCAGAAAACAACTCTTGCTCGTAGGAACGGAAACTGCATGTGATTCAATTCCATTTATGACTGCGAAACAAACGCTAGCTCGCCTTACAAAAAACACACGCTGCTGTTGAGGAAAGAGCACTCTTCTACTCTACTGTGTTTCCTATAGGGCCAGAACAGTGAGCTTGCTGAGTACAAAAGAACTGTGCTTCCTACACATGGGCCATATCTAGTTAAACTCTGCTTAGGAAACTGACAAGAACAGTAACTCCTCTTCAGTCCAATACACTGTACTTGCTGGGAACAGACGCGAGGGCTATTTGCACTGTGTATGGCAAAGGGAGCACAATAGTGACTCTTCTTACCAGAAAACAACTCTTGCTCGTAGGACCAGAAACTGCATGTGATTCAACTCCATTTAGGACTGGAAAACAAACGCTAGGTCGCCTTACAAGAAACACACTCTGCTTTTGAGAAAAGAGCACTCTTGTACTCTACTGTGTTTCCTATTAGGACCGAACAGTGAGCTTGCTCAGAACAAAAGAACTGTGCTTCCTACACACACGGGCCATATCTAGTTCAACTCTGCTTAGGAAACTGACAAGAACAGTAGATCCTCTTCAGTCCAATACGCTGTACATGCTGGGTACAGACGGAAGTGCTATTTGCACTTTGTATGGCAATGGGAGCACAATAGTGACTCTTCTTACAAAAAAACAACTCTTGATCATAGGACCAGAAACTGCAAGTGATTCAACTCCATTTAGGACTGGGAAACAAACGCTAGATCGCCTTACAAGAAACACACTCTTCTTTTGAGAAAAGAGCACTCTTCTACTCTACTGTGTTTCCTATGGGGTCCAAACAGTGAGCTTGCTCAGAACAAAAGAACTTTGCTTCCTACACACATGGGCCATATCTAGTTCAATTCTGCTTAGGAAACTGACAAGAACAGTAGCTCCTCTTCCGTCCAATACACTGTACTTGCTGGGAACAGACGCGAGTGCTATTTGCACTGTGTATGGCAATGGGAGCGCAATAGTGACTCTTCTTACCAGAAAACAACTCTTGCTCCTAGGACCAGAAACTGCATGTGATTCAACTCCATTTAGGACTGCAAAACAAACGCTAGCTTGCCTTACAAGAAACACCCTCTGCTTTTGAGGAAAGAGCACTCTTCTTCTCTACTGTGTTTTCTATAGGGCCAGAACAGTGAGCTTGCTGAGTACAAAAGAACTGTGCTTCCTACACATGGGCCATATCTAGTTCACCTCTGCTTAGGAAACTGACAAGAACAGTAGCTCCTCTTCACTCCAATACACTGTACTTGCTGAGAACAGACGCGAGTGCTATTTGCACTGTGTATGGCAAAGGGAGCGCCAGAGTGACTTTCCTTACCAGAAAACAACTCTTGCTCGTAGGAACGGAAACTGCATGTGATTCAACTCCATTTAAAACTGGGAAAGAAACGCTAGCTCGCCTTACAAAAAACACACTCTGCTTTTGAGGAAAGAGCACTCTATTACTCTATTGTGTTTCCTATAGGGCCAGAACAGTGAGCTTGCTGAGTACAAAAGAACTGTGCTTCCTACACACATGGGCCATATCTAGTTCAACTCTGCTTAGGAACCTGACAAGAACAGTAGCTCCTCTTCAGTCCAATGCACTGTAATTGCTGGGAACAGACACGAGGGCTATTTGCACTGTGCATGGCAAAGGGAGCACAAGAGTGACTCTTCTTACCAAAAAACAACTCTTGCTCGTAGGACCAGAAACTGCATGTGTATTTCAACTCCATTTAGGACTGGGAAACAAACGCTAGATCACCTTACAAGAAACACACTCTGCTTTTGAGAAAAGAGCACTCTTCTACTCTACTGTGTTTCCTATGGGGTTCAAAATGGGAGCATTCTCAGAACAAAAGAACTGTTCTTCCTACACACACGGGCCATATCTTGTTTAATTCTGCTTAGGAAACTGACAAGAAAAGTAGAACCTCTTCAGTCCAATAGACTGTACATGCTGGGAACAGACGCCAGTGCTATTTGCCCTGTGTGTGACAATGGGTGCGCAATAGTGTCTCTTCTTCCCAGAAAACAACTCATGCTCGTAGGACCAGAAACTGCATGTGATTCAACTCCATTTAGGACTGGGAAACAAATGCTAGCTCGCCTTACAAGAAACACACTCTGCTTTTGAGAAAAGAGCACTCTTCTACTCTACTGTGTTTCCTATAGGACCAGAACAGTGAGCTTGCTCAGAACAAAAGAACTGTGCTTCCTACTCACACGGGGCATATCTAGTTCAATTCATCTTAGGAAACTGACAAGAACAGTAGCTCCTCTTCAGTCCAATACACTGTACTTGCTGGGAACAGACGCGAGTGCTATTTGCACTGTGTATGGCAATGGGAGCGCAATAGTGACTTTCCTTACCAGAAAACAACTCTTGCTCGTAGGAACGGAAACTGCATGTGATTCAATTCCATTTATGACTGCGAAACAAACGCTAGCTCGCCTTACATAAAACACACGCTGCTTTTGAGGAAAGAGCACTCTTCTACTCTACTGTGTTTCCTATAGGGCCAGAACAGTGAGCTTGCTGAGTACAAAAGAACTGTGCTTCCTACACATGGGCCATATCTAGTTCAACTCTGCTGAGGAAACTGACAAGAACAGTAGCTCCTCTTCAGTCCAATACACTGTACTTGCTGGGAACAGACGCGAGGGCTATTTGCACTGTGTATGGCAAAGGGAGCGCAATAGTGACTCTTCTTACCAGAAAACATCTCTTGCTCGTAGGACCAGAAACTGCATGTGATTCAACTCCATTTAGGACTGGAAAACAAAGGCTAGGTCGTCTTACAAGAAACACACTCTGCTTTTGAGAAAAGAGCACTCTTGTACTCTACTGTGTTTCCTATTAGGACTGAACAGTGAGCTTGCTCAGAACAAAAGAACTGTGCTTCCTACACACACGGGCCATATCTAGTTCAACTCTTTTAGGAAACTGACAAGAACGGTAGAACCTCTTCAGTCTAATAGACTGTACATGCTGGGAACAGACGCCAGTGCTATTTGCCCTGTGTGTGACAATGGGAGCACAATAGTGACTCTTCTTCCCAGAAAACAACTCTTGCTCGTAGGACCAGAAACTGCATGTGATTCAACTCCATTTAGGACTGAGAAACAAACGCTAGCTCGCCTTACAAGAAACACACTCTGCTTTTGAGAAAAGAGCACTCTTCTACTCTACTGTGTTTCCTAAGGGGTCCGAACAGTGAGCTTGCTCAGAACAAAAGAACTGTGCTTCCTGCACACACGGGCCATATATAGTTCAACTCTGCTTAGGAAACTGAAAAGAACAGTAGATCCTCTTCAGTCCAATACACTGTACATACTGGGTACAGACGCCAGTGCTATTTGCTCTGTGTATGGCAATGGGAGCGCAATAGTGACTCTTCTTACCAGAAAACAACTCTTGCTCTTAGGACCAGAAACTGCATGTGATTCAACTCCATTTAGGACTGGGAAACAAACGCTAGCTCGCCTTACAAGAAACACACTCTGCTTTTGAGAAAAGAGCACTCTTCTACTCTACTGTGTTTCCTATGGGGTCCAAACAGTGAGCTTGCTCAGAACAAAAGAACTGTGCTTCCTACACACACGGGCCATATCTAGTTCAATTCTGCTTAGAAAACTGACAATAACAGTAGCTCCTCTTCAGTCCAATACACTGTACTTGCTGGGAACAGACGCGAGTGCTATTTGCACTGTGTATGGCAATGGGAGCTCAATAGTGACTTTCCTTAGCAGAAATCAACTCTTGCTCATAGGAACGGAAACTGCATGTGATTCAACTCCATTTAGGACTGGGAAACAAACGCTAGCTCGCCTTACAAAAAACACACTCTGCTTTTGAAGAAAGAGCACTCTTCTACTCTACTGTTTTTCGTATAGGGCCAGAAAACTGAGCTTGCTGAGTACAAAAGAACTGTGCTTCCTACACACTTGGGCCATATCTAGTTCAACTCTGCTTAGTAACCTGACAAGAACAGTAGATCCTCTTCTGTCCAATACACAGTATATCCATGAGTATGACAATGGGAGCTCAATAGTGACTCCTATTAAAAGAAAAAACTCTTGCTCGTAGGACCAGAAACTGCATGTGATTCAACTCCATTTAGGACTGGGAAACAAACGCTCGCTCGCCTTACAAGAAACACACTCTGCTTTTGAGAAAAGAGCACTCTTCTACTCTACTGTGTTTCCTATAGGGCCAGAACAGTGAGCTTGCCCAGAACAAAAGAATTGTGCTTCCTACACACACGGGCCATATCTAGTTCAATTCAGCTTAGGAAACTGACAAGAACAGTAGCTCCTCTTCAGTCCAATACACTGTACTTGCTGGGAACAGATGCGAGTGCTATTTGCACTGTGTATGGCAATGGGAGCGCAATAGTGACTTTCCTTACCAGAAAACAACTCTTGCTCATAGGAACGGAAACTGCATGTGATTCAACTCCTTTTATGACTGCGAAACAAACGCTAGCTCGCCTTACAAAAAACACACTCTGCTTTTGAGGAAAGAGCACTCTTCTACTCTACTGTGTTTCCTATAGGGCCAGAACAGTGAGCTTGCTGAGTACAAAAGAACTGTGCTTCCTACACACATGGGCCATATCTAGTTCAACTCTGCTTAGGAAACTGACAAGAACAGTAGCTCCTCCTCCGTCCAATACACTGTACTTGCTGGGAACAGACGCGAGGGCTATTTGCACTGTGTATGGCAAAGGGAGCACAATAGTGACTCTTCTTACCAGAAAACAACTCTTGCTCGTAGGTCCAGAAACTGCATGTGTATTTAAACTCCATTTAGGACTGGGAAACCAAAGCTAGCTCCCCTTACGAGAAACACACTCTGCTTTTGAGAAAAATGCACTCTTCTACTCTACTGTGTTTCCTATAAGGTCGAAATGTGAGCTTGCTGAGAACAAAAGAACTGTGCTTCCTACACACACGGGCCATATCTTGTTCAATTCTGCTTAGGAAACTGACAAGAACAGTAGAACCTCTTCAGTCCAATAGACTGTACCTGCTGGGAACAGATGCCAGTGCTATTTGCCCTTGTGTGAAAATGGAAGCGCAATAGTGACTCTTCTTCCCAGAAAACAACTCTTGGTCGTATGACCAGAAACTGCATGTGATTCAACTCCACTTAGGACTGGAAAACAAACGCTAGGTCGCCTTACAAGAAACACACTCTGCTTTTGAGAAAAGAGCACTCTTCTACTCTACTGTGTTTCCTAAGGGGTCCGAACAGTGAGCTTCCTCAGAACAAAAGAACTGTGCTTCCTACACCCTCGGGCCATATCTAGTTCAACTCTGCTTAGGAAACTGACAAGAACAGTAGATCCTCTTCAGTCCAATAGACTGTACATGCTGGGTACAGACGCCAGTGCTATTTGCACTTTGTATGGCAATGGGAGCACATTAGTGACTCTTCTTACCAGAAAACACTCTTGCTCGTAGGAACGGAAACTGCATGTGATTCAACTCCATTTAGGACTGGGAAACAAACGCTAGCTCGCCTTACGAGAAACACACTCTGATTTTGAGATAAGAGCACTCTTCTACTCTACTGTGTTTCCTATAGGGCCAGAACAGTGGGCTTGCTGAGTACAAAAGAACTGTGCTTCCTACACACATGGGCCATATCTATTTCAACTCTGCTTAGGAACCTGACAAGAACAGTAGCTCCTCTTCAGTCCAATACACTGTACATGCTGGGAACAGTGGCCAGTGCTATTTGCCCTGAGTATGACAATGGGAGCGCAATAGTGACTCTTATTACCAGAAAAAACTCTTACTCGTAGGACCAGAAACTGCATGTGATTCAACTCCATTTAGGACTGGGAAACAAACGCTAGCTTGCCTTACAAGAAACACACTCTGCTTTTGAGAAAAGAGCACTCTTCTACTCTACTGTGTTTCCTATATGGCGAGAACAGTGAGCTTGCTCAGAACAAAAGAACTGTCCTTCCTACACACACGGGCCATATCTAGTTCAACTCTGCTTTGGAAACTGAGAAGAACAGTAGATCCTCTTCAGTCCAATACACTGTACATGCTGGGAACAGACGCCAGTGCTAATTGCCCTGTGTATGAAAATGGGAGCGCAATAGTGACTCTTCTTATCAGAAAATAACTCTTGCTCATATCACCAGAAACTGCATGTGATTCAACTCCATTTAGCACTGGGTAACAAACTCTAGCTCGCCTTACAAGAAACACACTCTGCTTTTGAGAAAAATGCACTCTTCTACTCTACTGTGTTTTCTATGGGGTTCGAAATGTGTGCTTGCTCAGAACAAAAGAACTGTGCTTCCTACACACACGGGCATTATCTTGTTCAATTCTGCTTAGGAAACTGACAAGAACAGTAGCTCCTCTTCAGTCCAATACACTGTACTTGCTGGGAACAGACACGAGGGCTATTTGCATTGTGTATGGCAAAGGGAGCGCAATAGTGACTCTTCTAATCAGAAAACAACTCTTGCTGGTAGGACCAGAAACTGCATGTGTATTTCAACTCCATTTAGGACTGGGAAACAAATGGTAGCTCGCCTTACAAGAATCACCCTCTGCTTTTGAGAAAAGAGCACTCTTCTCCAAATGTGTTTCCTATGGGTTTCGAACAGTGAGCTTGCTCAGAACAAAAGAACTCTGCTTCCTAGACACACGGGCCATATCTAGTTCAATTCTGCTTAGGAAACTGACAAGAACAGTAGATCCTCTTCAGTCCAATATACTGTACATGCTGGGTACAGACGCCAGTGCTATTTGCACTGTGTATGGCAATGGGAGCGCAATAGTGACTTTCCTTACCAGAAAACAACTCTTGCTCATAGGAACGGAAACTGCACGTGATTCAACTCCTTTTATGACTGCGAAAATAACGCTAGCTCGCCTTACAAAAAACACACTCTGCTTTTGAGGAAAGAGCACTCTTCTACTCTACTGTGTTTCCTATAGGGCCAGAACAGTGAGCTTGCTGAGTACAAAAGAACTGTACTTCCTACACACACGGGCCATATCTCGTTCAATTCTGCTTAGGAAACTGACAAGAACAGTAGCTCCTCTTCAGTCCAATACACTGTACTTGCTGGGAACAGACGCGAGTGCTATTTGCACTGTGTATGGCAATGGGAGCGCAATAGTGACTCTTCTTACCAGAAAACAACTCTTGCTCCTAGGACCAGAAACTGCATGTGATTCAACTCCATTTAGGACTGCAAAACAAACGCTAGCTTGCCTTACAAGAAACACCCTCTGCTTTTGAGGAAAGAGCACTCTTCTTCTCTACTGTGTTTTCTATAGGGCCAGAACAGTGAGCTTGCTGAGTACAAAAGAACTGTGCTTCCTACACATGGGCCATATCTAGTTCACCTCTGCTTAGGAAACTGACAAGAACAGTAGCTCCTCTTCACTCCAATACACTGTACTTGCTGAGAACAGACGCGAGTGCTATTTGCACTGTGTATGGCAAAGGGAGCGCCAGAGTGACTTTCCTTACCAGAAAACAACTCTTGCTCGTAGGAACGGAAACTGCATGTGATTCAACTCCATTTAAAACTGGGAAAGAAACGCTAGCTCGCCTTACAAAAAACACACTCTGCTTTTGAGGAAAGAGCACTCTATTACTCTATTGTGTTTCCTATAGGGCCAGAACAGTGAGCTTGCTGAGTACAAAAGAACTGTGCTTCCTACACACATGGGCCATATCTAGTTCAACTCTGCTTAGGAACCTGACAAGAACAGTAGCTCCTCTTCAGTCCAATGCACTGTACTTGCTGGGAACAGACACGAGGGCTATTTGCACTGTGCATGGCAAAGGGAGCACAAGAGTGACTCTTCTTACCAAAAAACAACTCTTGCTCGTAGGACCAGAAACTGCATGTGTATTTCAACTCCATTTAGGACTGGGAAACAAACGCTAGATCACCTTACAAGAAACACACTCTGCTTTTGAGAAAAGAGCACTCTTCTACTCTACTGTGTTTCCTATGGGGTTCAAAATGGGAGCATTCTCAGAACAAAAGAACTGTTCTTCCTACACACACGGGCCATATCTTGTTTAATTCTGCTTAGGAAACTGACAAGAAAAGTAGAACCTCTTCAGTCCAATAGACTGTACATGCTGGGAACAGACGCCAGTGCTATTTGCCCTGTGTGTGACAATGGGAGCGCAATAGTGACTCTTCTTCCCAGAAAACAACTCATGCTCGTAGGACCAGAAACTGCATGTGATTCAACTCCATTTAGGACTGGGAAACAAACGCTAGCTCGCCTTACAAAAAACACACTCTGCTTTTGAGGAAAGAGCAGTCTTCTACTCTACTGTTTTTCGTATAGGGCCAGAACAGTGAGCTTGCTGAGTACAAAAGAACTGTGCTTCCTACACACTTGGGCCATATCGAGTTCAACTCTGCTTAGGAACTTGACAAGAACAGTGGATCCTCTTCTGTCCAATACACAGTACATCCATGAGTATGACAATGGGAGCGCAATAGTGACTCTTATTAAAAGAAAAAACTCTTGCTCGTAGGACCAGAAACTGCATGTGATTCAACTCCATTTAGTACTGGGAAACAAACGCTAGCTCGCCTTACAAGAAACACACTCTGCTTTTGAGAAAAGAGCACTCATCTACTCTACTGTGTTTCCTATAGCGCCAGAACAGTGAGCTTGCTCAGAACAAAAGAATTGTGCTTCCTACACACACGGGCCATATCTAGTTCAATTCAGCTTAGGAAACTGACAAGAACAGTAGCTCCTCTTCAGTCCAATACACTGTACTTGCTGGGAACAGACGCGAGTGCTATTTGCACTGTGTATGGCAATGGGAGCGCAATAGTGACTTTCCTTACCAGAAAACAACTCTTGCTCAAAGGAACGGAAACTGCATGTGATTCAACTCTTTTTATGACTGCGAAACAAACGCTAGCTCGCCTTACAAAAAACACACTCTGCTTTTGAGGAAAGAGCACTCTTCTACTCTACTGTTTTTCGTATAGGGCCAGAACAGTGAGCTTGCTGAGTACAAAAGAACTGTGCTTCCTACACACATGGGCCATATCTTGTTCAACTCTGCTTAGGAAACTGACAAGAACAGTAGCTCCTCCTCCGTCCAATACACTGTACTTGCTGGGAACAGACGGGAGGGCTATTTGCACTTTGTATGGCAAAGGGAGCACAATAGTGACTCTTCTTACCAGAAAACAACTCTTGCTCGTAGGTCCAGATACTGCATGTGTATTTCAACTCCATTTAGGACTGGGAAACAAACGCTAGCTCACCTTACAAGAAACACACTCTGCTTTTGAGAAAAATACACTCTTCTACTCTACTGTGTTTTCTATGGGGTTCGAAATGTGAGCTTGCTCAGAACAAAAGAACTATGCTTCCTACACACACGGGCCATATCTTGTTCAATTCTGCTTAGGAAACTGACAAGAACAGTAGCTCCTCTTCAGTCCAATCACTGTACTTGCTGGGAACAGACGGGAGGGCTATTTGCACTTTGTATGGCAAAGGGAGCACAATAGTGACTCTTCTTACCAGAAAACAACTCTTGCTCGTAGGTCCAGATACTGCATGTGTATTTCAACTCCATTTAGGACTGGGAAACAAACGCTAGCTCGCCTTACAAGAAACACCCTCTGCTTTTGAGAAAAGAGCACACTTCTCCAAATGTGTTTCCTATGGGTTTCGAACAGTGAGCTTGCTCAGAACAAAAGAACTGTGCTTTCTACACACACGGGCCTTATCTAGTTCAACTTTGCTTAGGAAACTGACATGAACAGTAGCTCCTCTTCAGACCAATACACTGTACTTGCTGGAAACAGACTCGAGTGTTATTTGTACTATGTATGCCAATGGGAGCTCAATAGTGACTCTTCTTACCAGAAAACAACTCTAGCTCGTAGGACCAAAAACTGCATTTGATTCAACTCCATTTAGGACTGGGAAACAAACACTAGCTCGCCTTACAAGAAACACACACTGCTTTTGAGAAAAGAGCACTCTTCTACTCTACTGTGTTTTCTATGGGGTTCGAAATGTGAGCATTCTCAGAACAAAAGAACTGTGCTTCCTACACACACGGGCCTTATCTAGTTCAACTTTGCTTAGGAAACTGACAAGAAGAGTAGAACCTCTTCAGTCCAATAGACTGTACATGCAGGGAACAGAAGCCAGTGCTATTTGCCCTGTGTGTGACAATGGGAGCGCAATAGTGACTCTTCTTCCCAGAAAACAACTCTTGCTCATAGGATCAGAAACTGCATGTGATTCAACTCCATTTAGGACTGGGAAATAAACGCTAGCTCGCCTTACAAGAAACACACTCTGCTTTTGAGAAAAATGCACTCTTCTACTCTACTGTGTTTAATATGGGGTTCGAAATGTGAGCTTGCTGAGAACAAAAGAACTGTGCTTCCTACACACACGGGCCATATCTTGTTCAATTCTGCTTAGGAAACTGACAAGAACAGTAGAACCTCTTCAGTCCAATAGACTGTACATGCTGGGACCATACGCCAGTGCTATTTGCCCTGTGTGTGACAATGGGAGCGCAATAGTGACTCTTCTTCCCAGAAAACAACTCTTGCTCATATGACCAGAAACTGCATGTAATTCAACTCCATTTAGAACTGGGAAACAAACGCCAACTCGCCTTACAAGAAACACACTCTGCTTTTGAGGAAAGAGCACTCTTCTACTCTACTGTGTTTCCTATAGAGTCCAAACAGTGAGCTTGCGCAGAACAAAAGAACTGTGCTTCCTACACACACGGGCCATATCTAGTTCAATTCTGCTTAGGATTCTGACAAGAACAGTAGCTCCTCTTCAGTCCAATACACTGTACTTGCTGGGAACAGACGCGAGTCCTATTTGCACTGTGTATGGCAATGGGAGCGCAATAGTGACTTTCCTTACCAGAAAACAACTCTTGCTCGTAGGAACGGAAACTGCATGTGATTCAACTCCATTTAGGACTGGGAAACAAACGCTAGCTCGCCTTACAAGAAACACACTCTGCTTTTGAGGAAAGAGCACTCTTCTACTCTACTGTGTTTCCTGTAGGGCCAGAACAGTGAGCTTGCTGAGTACAAAAGAACTGTGCTTCCTACACACATGGGCCATATCTAGTTCAACTCTGCTTAGGAACCTGACAAGAACAGTAGATCCTCTTCAGTCCAATACACTGTACATCCTGGGAACAGAGGCCAGTGCTATTTGCCTTGAGTATGACAATGGGAGCGCAATAGTGACTTTCCTTACCAGAAAACAACTCTTGCTCTTAGGAACGGAAACTGCATGTGATTCAACTCCATTTAGGACTGGGAAACAAACGCTAGCTCGCCTTACAAGAAACACACTCTGCTTTTGAGAAAAGAGCACTCTTCTACTCTACTGTGTTTCCAAAGGGGTCCGAACAGTGAGCTTGCTCAGAACAAAAGAACTGTGCTTCTTACACACACGGGCCATATCTAGTTCAACTCTGGTTAGGAAACTGAAAAGAACAGTAGATCCTCTTCAGTCCAACACCCTGTACATACTGGGTACAGACGCCAGTTCTATTTGCACTGTGTATGGCAATTGGAGCGCAATAGTGAGTCTTCTTACCAGAAAACAACTCTTGCTCCTAGGACCAGAAACTGCATGTGATTCAACTCCATTTAGGACTGGGAAACAAACGCTAGCTCGCCTTACAAGAAAAACACTCTGCTTTTGAGAAAAGAGCACTCTTCTACTGTACTGTGTTTCCTATGGGGTCCGAACAGTGACCTTGCTCAGAACAAAAGAACTGTACTTCCTACACACACGGGCCATATCTAGTTCAATTCTGCTTAGAAAACTGACAAGAACAGTAGCTCCTCTTAAGTCCAATACACTGTACTTGCTGGGAACAGACGCGAGTGCTATTTGCACTGTGTATGGCAATGGAAGCTCAATAGTGACTTTCCTTACCAGAAAACAACTCTTGCTCATAGGAACGGAAACTGCATGTGATTCCACTCCATTTAGGACTGGGAAACAAACGCTAGCTCGCCTTACAAGAAACACACTCTGCTTTTGAGGAAAGAGCACTCTTCTACTCTACTGTGTTTCCTATAGGGCCAGTACAGTGAGCTTGCTGAGTACAAAAGAACTGTGCTTCCTACACACTTGGGCCATATCTAGTTCAACTCTGCTTAGGAACCTGACAAGAACAGTAGTCCTCTTCTGTCCAATACACAGTAAATCCATGAGAATGACAATGGGAGCGCAATAGTGACTCTTATTAAAAGAAAAAACTCTTGCTCGTAGGACCAGAAACTGCATGTGATTCAACTCCATTTAGGACTGGGAAACAAACGCTAGCTCGCCTTACAAGAAACACACTCTGCTTTTGAGAAAAGAGCACTCTTCTACTCTACTGTGTTTCCTATAGGACCAGAACAGTGAGCTTGCTCAGAACAAAAGAACTGTGCTTCCTACACACACGGGGCATATCTAGTTCAATTCATCTTAGGAAACTGACAAGAACAGTAGATCCTCTTCAGTCCAATACACTGTACATCCTGTGTACAGACGCCAGTGCTATTTGTACTGTGTATGGCAACGGGGGCGCAATAGTGACTCTTCTTACCAGAAAACAACTCTTGCTCGTAGGAACGGAAACTGCATGTGATTCAACTCCATTTAGGACTGGGAAACAAATGCTAGCTCGCCTTACAAGAAACACACTCTGCTTTTGAGAAAAGAGCACTCTTCTACTCTACTGTGTTTCCTATGGGGTCCAAACAGTGAGCTTGCTCAGAACAAAAGAACTGTGCTTCCTAAACACACGGGCCATATCTAGTTCAATTCTGCTTAGGAAACTGACAAGAACAGTAGCTCCTCTTCAGTCCAATACACTGTACTTGCTGGGAACAGACGCGAGTGCTATTTGCACTGTGTATGGCAATGGGAGCACAATAGTGACTTTCCTTACCAGAAAACAACTCTTGCTCGTAGGAACGGAAACTGCATGTGATTCAATTCCATTTATGACTGCGAAACAAACGCTAGCTCGCCTTACATAAAACACACGCTGCTTTTGAGGAAAGAGCACTCTTCTACTCTACTGTGTTTCCTATAGGGCCAGAACAGTGAGCTTGCTGAGTACAAAAGAACTGTGCTTCCTACACATGGGCCATATCTAGTTCAACTCTGCTGAGGAAACTGACAAGAACAGTAGCTCCTCTTCAGTCCAATACACTGTACTTGCTGGGAACAGACGCGAGGGCTATTTGCACTGTGTATGGCAAAGGGAGCGCAATAGTGACTCTTCTTACCAGAAAACAACTCTTGCTTGTAGGACCAGAAACTGCATGTGATTCAACTCCATTTAGGACTGGAAAACAAAGGCTAGGTCGTCTTACAAGAAACACACTCTGCTTTTGAGAAAAGAGCACTCTTGTACTCTACTGTGTTTCCTATTAGGACTGAACAGTGAGCTTGCTCAGAACAAAAGAACTGTGCTTCCTACACACACGGGCCATATCTAGTTCAACTCTTTTAGGAAACTGACAAGAACGGTAGAACCTCTTCAGTCTAATAGACTGTACATGCTGGGAACAGACGCCAGTGCTATTTGCCCTGTGTGTGACAATGGGTGCACAATAGTGACTCTTCTTCCCAGAAAACAACTCTTGCTCGTAGGACCAGAAACTGCATGTGATTCAACTCCATTTAGGACTGAGAAACAAACGCTAGCTCGCCTTACAAGAAACACACTCTGCTTTTGAGAAAAGAGCACTCTTCTACTCTACTGTGTTTCCTAAGGGGTCCGAACAGTGAGCTTGCTCAGAACAAAAGAACTGTGCTTCCTGCACACACGGGCCATATATAGTTCAACTCTGCTTAGGAAACTGAAAAGAACAGTAGATCCTCTTCAGTCCAATACACTGTACATACTGGGTACAGACGCCAGTGCTATTTGCTCTGTGTATGGCAATGGGAGCGCAATAGTGACTCTTCTTACCAGAAAACAACTCTTGCTCGTAGGACCAGAAACTGCATGTGATTCAACTCCATTTAGGACTGGGAAACAAACGCTAGCTCGCCTTACAAGAAACACACTCTGCTTTTGAGAAAAGAGCACTCTTCTACTCTACTGTGTTTCCTATGGGGTCCAAACAGTGAGCTTGCTCAGAACAAAAGAACTGTGGTTCCTACACACACGGGCCATATCTAGTTCAATTCTGCTTAGAAAACTGACAATAACAGTAGCTCCTCTTCAGTCCAATACACTGTACTTGCTGGGAACAGACGCGAGTGCTATTTGCACTGTGTATGGCAATGGGAGCTCAATAGTGACTTTCCTTAGCAGAAATCAACTCTTGCTCATAGGAACGGAAACTGCATGTGATTCAACTCCATTTAGGACTGGGAAACAAACGCTAGCTCGCCTTACAAAAAACACACTCTGCTTTTGAAGAAAGAGCACTCTTCTACTCTACTGTTTTTCGTATAGGGCCAGAAAACTGAGCTTGCTGAGTACAAAAGAACTGTGCTTCCTACACACTTGGGCCATATCTAGTTCAACTCTGCTTAGTAACCTGACAAGAACAGTAGATCCTCTTCTGTCCAATACACAGTATATCCATGAGTATGACAATGGGAGCTCAATAGTGACTCTTATTAAAAGAAAAAACTCTTGCTCGTAGGACCAGAAACTGCATGTGATTCAACTCCATTTAGGACTGGGAAACAAACGCTCGCTCCCCTTACAAGAAACACACTCTGCTTTTGAGAAAAGAGCACTCTTCTACTCTACTGTGTTTCCTATAGGGCCAGAACAGTGAGCTTGCCCAGAACAAAAGAATTGTGCTTCCTACACACACGGGCCATATCTAGTTCAATTCAGCTTAGGAAACTGACAAGAACAGTAGCTCCTCTTCAGTCCAATACACTGTACTTGCTGGGAACAGACGCGAGTGCTATTTGCACTGTGTATGGCAATGGGAGCGCAATAGTGACTTTCCTTACCAGAAAACAACTCTTGCTCATAGGAACGGAAACTGCATGTGATTCAACTCCTTTTATGACTGCGAAACAAACGCTAGCTCGCCTTACAAAAAACACACTCTGCTTTTGAGGAAAGAGCACTCTTCTACTCTACTGTGTTTCCTATAGGGCCAGAACAGTGAGCTTGCTGAGTACAAAAGAACTGTGCTTCCTACACACATGGGCCATATCTAGTTCAACTCTGCTTAGGAAACTGACAAGAACAGTAGCTCCTCCTCCGTCCAATACACTGTACTTGCTGGGAACAGACGCGAGGGCTATTTGCACTGTGTATGGCAAAGGGAGCACAATAGTGACTCTTCTTACCAGAAAACAACTCTTGCTCGTAGGTCCAGAAACTGCATGTGTATTTAAACTCCATTTAGGACTGGGAAACCAAAGCTAGCTCCCCTTACGAGAAACACACTCTGCTTTTGAGAAAAATGCACTCTTCTACTCTACTGTGTTTCCTATAAGGTCGAAATGTGAGCTTGCTGAGAACAAAAGAAGTGTGCTTCCTACACACACGGGCCATATCTTGTTCAATTCTGCTTAGGAAACTGACAAGAACAGTAGAACCTCTTCAGTCCAATAGACTGTACCTGCTGGGAACAGATGCCAGTGCTATTTGCCCTTGTGTGAAAATGGGAGCGCAATAGTGACTCTTCTTCCCAGAAAACAACTCTTGGTCGTATGACCAGAAACTGCATGTGATTCAACTCCACTTAGGACTGGAAAACAAACGCTAGGTCGCCTTACAAGAAACACACTCTGCTTTTGAGAAAGAGCACTCTTCTACTCTACTGTGTTTCCTAAGGGGTCCGAACAGTGAGCTTCCTCAGAACAAAAGAACTGTGCTTCCTACACCCTCGGGCCATATCTAGTTCAACTCTGCTTAGGAAACTGACAAGAACAGTAGATCCTCTTCAGTCCAATAGACTGTACATGCTGGGTACAGACGCCAGTGCTATTTGCACTTTGTATGGCAATGGGAGCACATTAGTGACTCTTCTTACCAAAAAACAACTCTTGCTCGTAGGACCAGAAACTGCATGTGATTCAACTCCATTTAGGACTGGGAAACAAACGCTAGCTCGCCTTACGAGAAACACACTCTGCTTTTGAGAAAAGAGCACTCTTCTACACTACTGTGTTTCCTATGGGGTCCAAACAGTGAGCTTGCTCAGAACAAAAGAACTTTGCTTCCTACACACATGGGCCATATCTAGTTCAATTCTGCTTAGGAAACTGACAAGAACAGTAGCTCCTCTTCAGTCCAATACACTGTACTTGCTGGGAACAGACGCGAGTGCTATTTGCACTGTGTATGGCAATGGGAGCACAATAGTGACTTTCCTTACCAGAAAACACTCTTGCTCGTAGGAACGGAAACTGCATGTGATTCAACTCCATTTAGGAGTGGGAAACAAACGCTAGCTCGCCTTACAAGAAACACACTCTGCTTTTGAGGAAAGAGCACTCTTCTACTCTACTGTGTTTCCTATAGGGCCAGAACAGTGGGCTTGCTGAGTACAAAAGAACTGTGCTTCCTACACACATGGGCCATATCTATTTCAACTCTGCTTAGGAACCTGACAAGAACAGTAGATCCTCTTCAGTCCAATACACTGTACATGCTGGGAACAGTGGCCAGTGCTATTTGCCCTGAGTATGACAATGGGAGCGCAATAGTGACTCTTATTACCAGAAAAAACTCTTACTCGTAGGACCAGAAACTGCATGTGATTCAACTCCATTTAGGACTGGGAAACAAACGCTAGCTCGCCTTACAAGAAACACACTCTGCTTTTGAGAAAAGAGCACTCTTCTACTCTACTGTGTTTCCTATATGGCGAGAACAGTGAGCTTGCTCAGAACAAAAGAACTGTCCTTCCTACACACACGGGCCATATCTAGTTCAACTCTGCTTTGGAAACTGAGAAGAACAGTAGATCCTCTTCAGTCCAATACACTGTACATGCTGGGAACAGACGCCAGTGCTAATTGCCCTGTGTATGAAAATGGGAGCGCAATAGTGACTCTTCTTATCAGAAAACAACTCTTGCTCATATCACCAGAAACTGCATGTGATTCAACTCCATTTAGCACTGGGTAACAAACTCTAGCTCGCCTTACAAGAAACACACTCTGCTTTTGAGAAAAATGCACTCTTCTACTCTACTGTGTTTTCTATGGGGTTCGAAATGTGTGCTTGCTCAGAACAAAAGAACTGTGCTTCCTACACACACGGGCATTATCTTGTTCAATTCTGCTTAGGAAACTGACAAGAACAGTAGCTCCTCTTCAGTCCAATACACTGTACTTGCTGGGAACAGACACGAGGGCTATTTGCATTGTGTATGGCAAAGGGAGCGCAATAGTGACTCTTCTAATCAGAAAACAACTCTTGCTGGTAGGACCAGAAACTGCATGTGTATTTCAACTCCATTTAGGACTGGGAAACAAATGGTAGCTCGCCTTACAAGAATCACCCTCTGCTTTTGAGAAAAGAGCACTCTTCTCCAAATGTGTTTCCTATGGGTTTCGAACAGTGAGCTTGCTCAGAACAAAAGAACTCTGCTTCCTAGACACACGGGCCATATCTAGTTCAATTCTGCTTAGGAAACTGACAAGAACAGTAGATCCTCTTCAGTCCAATATACTGTACATGCTGGGTACAGACGCCACTGCTATTTGCACTGTGTATGGCAATGGGAGCGCAATAGTGACTTTCCTTACCAGAAAACAACTCTTGCTCATAGGAACGGAAACTGCACTTGATTCAACTCCTTTTATGACTGCGAAAATAACGCTAGCTCGCCTTACAAAAAACACACTCTGCTTTTGAGGAAAGAGCACTCTTCTACTCTACTGTGTTTCCTATAGGGCCAGAACAGTGAGCTTGCTGAGTACAAAAGAACTGTGCTTCCTACACACACGGGCCATATCTCGTTCAATTCTGCTTAGGAAACTGACAAGAACAGTAGCTCCTCTTCAGTCCAATACACTGTACTTGCTGGGAACAGACGCGAGTGCTATTTGCACTGTGTATGGCAATGGGAGCGCAATAGTGACTTTCCTTACCAGAAAACAACTCTTGCTCGTAGGAACGGAAACTGCATGTGATTCAACTCCATTTAGGACTGGGAAACAAACGCCAGCTCGCCTTACAAAAACACACTCTGCTTTTGTGGAAAGAGCACTCTTCTTCTCTACTGTGTTTCCTATAGGGCCAGAACAGTGAGCTTGCTGAGTACAAAAGAACTGTGCTTCCTACACACATGGGCCATATCTAGTTCCACTCTGCTTAGGAAAATGACAAGAACAGTAGCTCCTCTTCAGTCCAATACACTGTACTTGCTGGGAACAGACGCGAGGGCTTTTTGCACTGTGTATGGCAAAGGGAGCACAATAGTGACTCTTCTTACCAGAAAACAACTCTTGCTCGTAGGACCAGAAACTGCATGTGTATTTCAACTCCATTTAGGACTGGGAAACAAACGCTAGGCCACCTTACAAGAAACACACTCTGCTTTTGAGAAAAATGCACTCTTCTACTCTACTGTGTTTCCTATGTGGTTCGAAATGTGAGCTTGCTGAGAACAAAAGAACTGTGCTTCCTACACACACGGGCCATATCTTGTTCAATTCTGCTTAGGAAACTGACAAGAACAGTAGAACCTCTTCAGTCCAATAGACTGTACATGCAGGGAACAGAATCCAGTGCTATTTGCCCTGTGTGTGACAATGGGAGCGCAATAGTGACTCTTCTTCCCAGAAAACAACTCTTGCTCGTAGGATCAGAAACTGCATGTGATTCAACTCCATTTAGGACTGGGAAACAAACGCTAGCTCGCCTTACAAGAAACACACTCTGCTTTTGAGAAAAATGCACTCTTCCACTCTACTGTGTTTCCTATGTGGTTCGAAAAGTGAGCTTGCTGAGAACAAAAGAACTGTGCTTCCTACACACACGGGCCATATCTAGTTCAATTCTGCTTAGGAAACTCACAAGAACAGTAGAACCTCTTCAGTCCAATAGACTGTACATGCTGGGAACAGACGCCAGTGCTATTTGCCCTGTGTGTGACAATGGGAGCGCAATAGTGACTCTTCTTACCAGAAAACAACTCTTGCTCGTATGACCAGAAACTGCATGTGATTCAACTCCATTTAGGACTGGGAAACAAACGCTAGCTCGCCTTACAAGAAACACACTCTGCTTTTGAGAAAAATGCACTCTTCTACTCTACTGTGTTTCCTATGGTGTCCGAACAGTGAGCTTTCTCAGAACAAAAGAACTGTGCTTCCTACACACACGGGCCATATCTAGTTCAACTCTGCTTAGGAAACTGAAAAGAACAGTAGATCCTCTTCAGTCCAGTACGCTGTACATGCTGGGTACAGACCCCAGTGCTATTTGCACTGTGTATGGAAATGGGAGCGCAATAGTGACTCTTCTTACCAGTAAACAACTCTTGCTCGTAGGACCAGAAACTGCATGTGATTCAACTCCATTTAGGACTGGGAAACAAACGCTAGCTCGCCTTACAAGAAACACACTCTGCTTTTGAGAAAAGAGCACTTTTCTACTCTACTGTGTTTCCTATAGGGCCAGAACAGTGAGCTTGCTCAGAACAAAAGAACTGTGCTTCCTACACACACGGGCCATATCTAGTTCAATTCTGCTTAGGAAACTGACAAGAACAGTAGATCCTCTTCAGTCCAATACACTGTACATGCTGGGTACTGACGCGAGTGCTATTTGCACTGTGTATGGCAATGGGAGCGCAATAGTGACTCTTCTTACTAGAAAACAACTCTTGCTCATAGGAACGGAAACTGAATGTGATTCAACTCCATTAAGGACTGCGAAACAAATGCTAGCTCGCTTTGCAAAAAACACACTCTACTTTTGAGGAAAGAGCACTCTTCTACTCTACTGTGTTTCCTATAGGGCCAGAACAGTGAGCTTGCTGAGTACAAAAGAACTGTGCTTCCTACACACATGGGCCATATCTAGTTCAACTCTGCTTAGGAACCTGACAAGAACAGTAGATCCTCTTGAGTCCAATACACTCTACATGCTGGGAACAGAGGCCAGTGCTATTTGCCCTGAGTATGACAATGGGAGCACAATAGTGACTCTTATTACCAGAAAAAACTCTTGCTCATAGGACAAGAAACTGCATGTGATTCAACTCCATTTAGGACTGGGAAACAAACGCTAGCTCGCCTTACAAGAAACACACTCTGCTTTTGAGAAAAGAGCGCTCTTCTACTCTACTGTGTTTCCTATAGGGCCAGAACAGTGAGCTTGCTCAGAACAAAAGAACTGTGCTTCCTACACACACGGGCCATATCTAGTTCAATTCTGCTTAGGAAACTGACAAAAACAGTAGATCCTCTTCAGTCCAATACACTGTACATGCTGGGTACAGACGGCAGTGCTATTTGCACTGTGTATGACAATGGGAGCGCAATAGTGACTCTTCTTACCAGAAAACATCTCTTGCTCGTAGGACCAGAAACTGCATGTGATTCAACTCCATTTAGGACTGGGAAACAAACGCTAGCTCGCCTTACAAGAAACACAATCTGCTTTTGAGAAAAGAGCACTCTCTACTCTACTGTGTTTCCTATGGGGTCCAAACAGTAAGCTTGCTCAGAACAAAAGAACTGTGCTTCCTACACACACGGCCATATCTAGTTCAATTCTGCTTAGGAAACTGACAAGAACAGTAGATCCTCTTCAGTCCAATACACTGTACTTGCTGGGAACAGACGCGAGTGCTATTTGCACTGTGTATGGCAATGGGAGCGCAAGAGTGACTTTCCTTACCACAAAACAACTCTTGCTCGTAGGAAGAGAAACTGCATGTTATTCAACTCCATTTAGGACTGGGAAACAAACGCTAGCTCGCCTTAAAAGAAAAACACTCTGCTTTTGAGAAAAGAGCACTCTTCTACTCTACTGTGTTTCCTATAGGGCCAGAACAGTGAGCTTGCTCAGAACAAAAGAACTGTGCTTCCTACACACACGGGCCATATCTAGTTCAATTCTGCTTAGGAAACTGACAAGAACAGTAGATCCTCTTCAGTCCAATACACTGTACATGCTGGGTACCGACGCGAGTGCTATTTGCACTGTGTATGGCAATGGGAGCGCAATAGTGACTCTTCTTACTAGAAAACAACTCTTGCTCATAGGAACGGAAACTGCATGTGATTCAACTCCATTAAGGACCGCGAAACAAATGCTAGCTCGCTTTGCAAAAAACACACTCTGCTTTTGAGGAAAGAGCACTCTTCTACTCTACTGTGTTTCCTATAGGGCCAGAACAGTGAGCTTGCTGAGTACAAAAGAAATGTGCTTCCTACACACACGGGCCATAACTACTTCAATTCTGCTACGGAAACTGACAAGAACAGTAGCTCCTCTTCAGTCCAATACACTGTACTTGCTGGGAACAGACGTGAGTGCTATTTGCACTGTGTATGGCAATGGGAGCGCAATAGTGACTTTCCTTACCAGAAAACAACTCTTGCTCGTAGGAACGGAAACTGCATGTGATTCAACTCCATTTAGGACTGGGAAACAAATGCTAGCTTGCCTTACAAGAAACACACTCTGCTTTTGAGGAAAGAGCACTCTTCTACTCTACTGTGTTTCCTATAAGGCCATAACAGTGAGCTTGCTGAGTACAAAAGAACTGTGCTTCCTACACACATGGGCCATATCTAGTTCAACTCTGTTTAGGAACCTGACAAGAACAGTAGATCCTCTTGAGTCCAATACACTCTACATGCTGGGAACAGAGGCCAGTGCTATTTGCCCTGAGTATGACAATGGGAGCACAATAGTGACTCTTATTACCAGAAAAAACTCTTGCTCGTAGGACAAGAAACTGCATGTGATTCAACTCCATTTAGGACTGGGAAACAAACCCTAGCTCGCGTTACAAGAAAAACACTCTGCTTTTGAGAAAAGAGCGCTCTTCTACTCTACTGTGTTTCCTATAGGGCCAGAACAGTGAGCTTGCTCAGAACAAAAGAACTGTGCTTCCTACACACACGGGCCATATCTTGTTCAATTCTGCTTAGGAAACTGACAAGAACAGTAGAACCTCTTCCGTCAAATAGATTGTACATGCTGGGAACAGACGCCAGTGCTATTTGCCCTCTGTGTGACAATGGGAGCGCAATAGTGACTCTTCATACCAGAAAACAACTCTTGCTCGTATGACCAGAAACTGCATGTGATTCAACTCCATTTAGGACTGGGAAACAAACGCTAGCTCGCCTTACAAGAAACACAATCTGCTTTTGAGAAAAGAGCACTCTCTACTCTACTGTGTTTCCTATGGGGTCCAAACAGTGAGCTTTCTCAGAACAAAAGAACTGTGCTTCCTACACACACGGGCCATATCTAGTTCAACTCTGCTTAGGTAACTGAAAAGAACAGTAGATCCTCTTCAGTCCAGTACGCTGTACATGCTGGGTACAGACGCCAGTGCTATTTGCACTGTGTATGGCAATGGGAGCACAATAGTGACTCTTCTTAACAGTAAACAACTCTTGCTCGTAGGACCAGAAACTGCATGTGATTCAAATCCATTTAGGACTGGGAAACAAACGCTAGCTCGCCTTACAAGAAACACACTCTGCTTTTGAGAAAAGAGCACTCTTCTACTCTACTGTGTTTCCTATAAGGCCAGAACAGTGAGCTTGCTCAGAACAAAAGAACTGTGCCTCCTACACACACGGGCCATATCTAGTTCAATTCTGCTTAGGAAACTGACAAGAACAGGAGATCCTCTTCAGTCCAATACACTGTACATGCTGGGTACCGACGCGAGTGCTATTTGCACTGTGTATGGCAATGGGAGCGCAATAGTGACTCTTATTACTAGAAAACAACTCTTGGTCATAGGAACGGAAACTGCATGTGATTCAACTCCATTAAGGACCGAAAAACAAATGCTAGCTCGCTTTGCAAAAAACACACTCTGCTTTTGAGGAAAGAGCACTCTTCTACTCTACTGTGTTTCCTATAGGGCCAGAACAGTGAGCTTGCTGAGTACAAAAGAACTGTGATTCCTACACACACGGGCCATAACTACTTCAATTCTGCTAAAGAAACTGACAAGAACAGTAGCTCCTCTTCAATCCAATACACTGTACTTGCTGGGAACAGACGCGAGTGCTATTTGCACTGTGTATGGCAATGGGAGCGCAATAGTGACTTTCCTTACCAGAAAACAACTCTTGCTCGTAGGAACGGAAACTGCATGTGATTCAACTCCATTTAGGACTGGGAAACAAATGCTAGCTTTCCTTACAAGAAACACACTCTGCTTTTGAGGAAAGAGCACTCTTCTACTCTACTGTGTTTCCTATAAGGCCAGAACAGTGAGCTTGCTGAGTACAAAAGAACTGTGCTTCCTACACACATGGGCCATATCTACTTCAACTCTGCTTAGGAACCTGACAAGAACAGTAGATCCTCTTGAGTCCAATACACTCTACATGCTGGGAACAGAGGCCAGTGCTATTTGCCCTGAGTATGACAATGGGAGCACAATAGTGACTCTTATTACCAGAAAAAACTCTTGCTCAAAGGACAAGAAACTGCATGTGATTCAACTCCATTTAGGACTGGGAAACAAACGCTACCTCGCCTTACAAGAAACACACTCTGCTTTTGAGAAAAGAGCGCTCTTCTACTCTACTGTGTTTCCTATAGGGCCAGAACAGTGAGCTTGCTGAGAACAAAAGAACTGGGCTTACTACACACACGGGCCATATCTAGTTCAATTCTGCTTAGGAAACTGACAAGAACAGTAAAACCTCTTCAGTCCAATAGACTGTACATGCTGGGAACAGACGCCAGTGCTATTTGCCCTGTGTGTGACAATGGGAGCGCAATAGTGACTCTTCTTACCAGAAAACAACTCTTGCTCGTATGACCAGAAACTGCATGTGATTCAACTCCATTTAGGTCTGGGAAACAAATGCTAGCTCGCCTTACAAGAAACACACTCTGCTTTTGAGAAAAATGCACTCTTCTACTCTACTGTGTTTCCCATGGGGTCTGAACAGTGAGCTTTCTCAGAACAAAAGAACTGTGCTTCCTACACACACGGGCCATATCTAGTTCAACTCTGCTTAGGAAACTGAAAAGAACAGTAGATCCTCTTCAGTCCAGTACGCTGTACATGCTGGGTACAGACCCCAGTGCTATTTGCACTGTGTATGGCAATGGGAGCGCAATAGTGACTCTTCTTACCAGTAAACAACTCTTGCTCGTAGGACCAGAAACTGCATGTGATTCAACTCCATTTAGGACTGGGAAACAAACGCTAGCTCGCCTTACAAGAAACACACTCTGCTTTTGAGAAAAGAGCACTCTTCTACTCTACTGTGTTTCCTATAAGGCCAGAACAGTGAGCTTGCTCAGAACAAAAGAACTGTGCCTCCTACACACACGGGCCATATCTAGTTCAATTCTGCTTAGGAAACTGACAAGAACAGTAGATCCTCTTCAGTCCAATACACTGTACATGCTGGGTACCGACGCGAGTGCTATTTGCACTGTGTATGGCAATGGGAGCACAATAGTGACTCTTCTTACTAGAAAACAACTCTTGGTCATAGGAACGGAAACTGCATGTGATTCAACTCCATTAAGGACCGAAAAACAAATGCTAGCTCGCTTTGCAAAAAACACACTCTGCTTTTGAGGAAAGAGCACTCTTCTACTCTACTGTGTTTCCTATAGGGCCAGAACAGTGAGCTTGCTGAGTACAAAAGAACTGTGATTCCTACACACACGGGCCATAACTACTTCAATTCTGCTAAAGAAACTGACAAGAACAGTAGCTCCTCTTCAGTCCAATACACTGTACTTGCTGGGAACAGACGCGAGTGCTATTTGCACTGTGTATGGCAATGGGAGCGCAATAGTGACTTTCCTTACCAGAAAACAACTCTTGCTCATATGAACGGAAACTGCATGTGATTCAACTCCATTAAGGACTGCGAAACAAATGCTAGCTCGCTTTGCAAAAAACACACTCTGCTTTTGAGGAAAGAGCACTCTTCTACTCTACTGTGTTTCCTATAGGGCCAGAACAGTGAGCTTGCTGAGTACAAAAGAACTGTGCTTCCTACACACATGGGCCATATCTAGTTCAACCCTGCTTAGGAACCTGACAAGAACAGTAGATCCTCTTGAGTCCAATACACTCTACATGCTGGGAACAGAGGCCAGTGCTATTTGCCCTGAGTATGACAATGGGAGCACAATAGTGACTCTTATTACCAGAAAAAACTCTTGCTCATAGGACAAGAAACTGCATGTGATTCAACTCCATTTAGGACTGGGAAACAAACGCTAGCTCGCCTTACAAGAAACACACTCTGCTTTTGAGAAAAGAGCGCTCTTCTACTCTACTGTGTTTCCTATAGGGCCAGAACAGTGAGCTAGCTCAGAAAAAAAGAACTGTGCTTCCTACACACACGGGCCATATCTAGTTCAATTCTGCTTAGGAAACTGACAAAAACAGTAGATCCTCTTCAGTCCAATACACTGTACATGCTGGGTACAGACGCCAGTGCTATTTGCACTGTGTATGGCAATGGGAGCAAAATAGTGACTCTTCTTACCAGAAAACATCTCTTGCTCGTAGGACCAGAAACTGCATGAGATTCAAATCCATTTAGGACTGGGAAACAAACGCTAGCTCGCCTTACAAGAAACACAATCTGCTTTTGAGAAAAGAGCACTCTCTACTCTACTGTGTTTCCTATGGGGTCCAAACAGTGAGCTTGCTCAGAACAAAAGAACTGTGCTTCCTACACACACGGGCCATATCTAGTTCAATTCTGCTTAGGAAACTGACAAGAACAGTAGCTCCTCTTCAGTCCAAAACACTGTACTTGCTGGGAACAGACGCGAGTGCTATTTGCACTGTGTATGGCAATGGGAGCGCAAGAGTGACTTTCCTTACCAGAAAACAACTCTTGCTCGTAGGAACAGAAACTGCATGTTATTCAACTCCATTTAGGACTGGGAAACAAACGCTAGCTCGCCTTAAAAGAAACACACTCTGCATTTGAGAAAAGAGCACTCTTCTACTCTACTGTGTTTCCTATAGGGCCAGAAGTGAGCTTGCTCAGAACAAAAGAACTGTGCTTCCTACACACACGGGCCATATCTAGTTCAATTCTGCTTAGGAAACTGACAAGAACAGTAGCTCCTCTTCAGTCCAATACACTGTACTTGCTGGGAACAGACGCGAGTGCTATTTGCACTGTGTATGGCAAAGGGAGCACAATAGTTACTCTTCAAAACCAGAAAACAACTCTTGCTCGTAAGACCAGAAACTGCATGTGTATTTCAACTCCATTTAGGACTGGGAAACAAACACTAGCTCACCTTACAAGAAACACACTCTGCTTTTGAGAAAAATGCACTCTTCTATTCTACTGTGTTTCCTATGGGGTTCGAAATGTGAGCTTGCTCAAAACAAAAGAACTGTGCTTCCTACACACACGGAGCATATCTTGTTCAATTCTGCTTAGGAAACTGACAAGAACAGTAGAACCTCTTCAGTCCAATAGACTGTACATGCTGGGAACAGACGCCAGTGCTATTTGCCCTGTGTGTGACAATGGGAGCACAATAGTGACTCTCCTTACCAGAAAACAACTCTTGCTCGTAGGAACAGAAACTGCATGTTATTCAACTCCATTTAGGACTGGGAAACAAACGCTAGCTCGCCTTAAAAGAAACACACTCTGCTTTTGAGAAAAGAGCACTCTTCTACTCTACTGTGTTTCCTATAGGGCCAGAACAGTGAGCTTGCTCAGAACAAAAGAACTGTGCTTCCTACACACATGGGCCATATCTAGTTCAACTCTGCTTAGGAACCTGACAAGAACAGTAGATCCTCTTGAGTCCAATACACTCTACATGCTGGGAACAGAGGCCAGTGCTATTTGCCCTGAGTATGACAATGGGAGCACAATAGTGACTCTTATTACCAGAAAAAACTCTTGCTCGTAGGACAAGAAACTGCATGTGATTCAACTCCATTTAGGACTGGGAAACAAACGCTAGCTCGCCTTACAAGAAACACACTCTGCTTTTGAGAAAAGAGCACTCTTCTACTCTACTGTGTTTCCTATAGGGCCAGAACAGTGAGCTTGCTCAGAACAAAAGAACTGTGCTTCCTACACACACGGGCCATATCTAGTTCAATTCTGCTTAGGAAACTGACAAGAACAGTAGATCCTCCTCAGTCCAATACACTGTACATGCTGGGTACCGACGCGAGTGCTATTTGCACTGTGTATTGCAATGGGAGCGCAATAGTGACTCTCCTTAACAGTAAACAACTCTTGCTCATAGGAACGGAAACTGCATGTGATTCAACTCCATTAAGGACTGCGAAACAAATGCTAGCTCGCTTTGCAAAAAACACACTCTGCTTTTGAGGAAAGAGCACTCTTCTACTCTACTGTGTTTCCTATAGGGCCAGAACAGTGAGCTTGCTGAGTACAAAAGAACTGTGCTTCCTACACACACGGGCCATAACTACTTCAATTCTGCTAAGGAAACTGACAAGAACAGTAGCTCCTCTTCAGTCCAATACACTGTACTTGCTGGGAACAGACGCGAGTGCTATTTGCACTGTGTATGGCAATGGAAGCGCAATAGTGACTTTCCTTACCAGAAAACAACTCTTGCTCGTAGGAACGGAAACTGCATGTGATTCAACTCCATTTAGGACTGGGAAACAAATGCTAGCTTGCCTTACAAGAAACCCACTCTGCTTTTGAGGAAAGAGCACTCTTCTGCTCTACTGTGTTTCCTATAAGGCCAGAACAGTGAGCTTGCTGAGTACAAAAGAACTGTGCTTCCTACACACATGGGCCATATCTAGTTCAACTCTGCTTAGGAACCTGACAAGAACAGTAGATCCTCTTGAGTCCAATACACTCTACATGCTGGGAACAGAGGCCAGTGCTATTTGCCCTGAGTATGACAATGGGAGCACAATAGTGACTCTTATTACCAGAAAAAACTCTTGCTCGTAGGACAAGAAACTGCATGTGATTCAACTCCATTTAGGACTGGGAAACAAACGCTAGCTCGCCTTACAAGAAACACACTCTGCTTTTGAGAAAAGAGCGCACTTCTACTCTACTGTGTTTCCTATAGGGCCAGAACAGTGAGCTTGCTCAGAACAAAGAACTGTGCTTCCTACACACACGGGCCATATCTAGTTCAATTCTGCTTAGGAAACTGACAAAAACAGTAGATCCTCTTCAGTCCAATACACTGTACATGCTGGGTACAGACGCCAGTGCTATTTGCACTGTGTATGGCAATGGGAGCACAATAGTGACTCTTCTTACCAGAAAACATCTCTTGCTCGTAGGACCAGAAACTGCATGTGATTCAACTCCATTTAGGACTGGGAAACAAACGCTAGCTCGCCTTACAAGAAACACACTCTGCTTTTGAGAAAAGAGCACTCTCTACTCTACTGTGTTTCCTATGGGGTCCAAACTGTGAGCTTGCTCAGAACAAAAGAACTGTGCTTCCTACACACACGGGCCATATCTAGTTCAATTCTGCTTAGGAAACTGACAAGAACAGTAGCTCCTCTTCAGTCCAAAACACTGTACTTGCTGGGAACAGACGCGAGTGCTATATGCACTGTATATGGCAATGGGAGCGCAAGAGTGACTTTCCTTACCAGAAAACAACTCTTGCTCATAGGAACAGAAACTGCATGTTATTCAACTCCATTTAGGACTGGGAAACAAACGCTAGCTCGCCTTAAAAGAAACACACTCTGCTTTTGAGAAAAGAGCACTCTTCTACTCTACTGTGTTTCCTATAGGGCCAGAAGAGTGAGCTTGCTCAGAACAAAAGAACTGTGCTTCCTACACACACGGGCCATATCTAGTTCAATTCTGCTTAGGAACCTGACAAGAACAGTAGCTCCTCTTCAGTCCAATACACTGTACATGCTGGGTACAGACGCCAGTGCTATTTGCACTGTGTATGGCAATGGGAGCGCAATAGTGACTCTTTTTACCAGAAAACATCTCTTGCTCGTAGGACTAGAAACTGCATGTGATTCAACTCCATTTAGGACTGGGAAACAAACGCTAGCTCGCCTTACAAGAAACACACTCTGCTTTTGAGAAAAGAGCACTCTCTACTCTACTGTGTTTCCTATGGGGTCCAAACAGTGAACTTGCTCAGAACAAAAGAACTGTGCTTCCTACACACACGGGCCATATATAGTTCAATTCTGCTTAGGAAACTGACAAGAACAGTAGCTCCTCTTCAGTCCAAAACACTGTACTTGCTGGGAACAGAGGCGAGTGCTATTTGCACTGTGTATGGCAATGGGAGCGCAAGAGTGACTTTCCATACCAGAAAACAACTCTTGCTCGTAGGAACGGAAACTGCATGTGATTCAACTCCTTTTAGGACTGCGAAACAAATGATAGCTCGCCTTACAAAAAACACACTCTGCTTTTGAGGAAAGAGCACTCTTCTACTCTACTGTGTTTCCTATAGGGCCAGAACATTGAGCTTGCTGAGTACAAAAGAACTGTGCTTACTACACACATGGGCCATATCTAGTTCAACTCCTAACCTGACAAGAACAGTAGTTCCTCTTTAGTCCAATACACTCTACATGCTGGGAACAGAGGCCAGTGATATTTGCCCTGAGTATGACAATGGGAGCGCAATAGTGACTCTTATTACCAGAAAAAACTCTTGCTCGTATGACCAGAAACTGCATGTGATTCAACTCCATTTAGGACTGGGAAACAAATGCTAGCTTGCCTTACAAGAAACACACTCTGCTTTTGAGGAAAGAGCACTCTTCTACTCGACTGTGTTTCCTATAGGGCCAGAACAGTGAGCTTGCTGAGTACAAAAGAACTGTGCTTACTACACACATGGGCCATATCTAGTTCAACTCCTAACCTGACAAGAACAGTAGTTCCTCTTTAGTCCAATACACTCTACATGCTGGGAACAGAGGCCAGTGATATTTGCCCTAAGTATGACAATGGGAGCGCAATAGTGACTCTTATTACCAGAAAAAACTCTTGCTCGTAGGACCAGAAACTGCATGTGATTCAACTCCATTTAGGACTGGGAAACAAACGCTAGCTCGCCTTACAAAAAACACACTCTGCTTTTGAGAAAAGAGCGCTCTTCTAATCTACTGTGTTTCCTATAGGGCCAGAACAGTGAGCTTGCTCAGAACAAAAGAACTGTGGTTCCTACACACACGGGCCATATCTAGTTCAATTCTTGTTAGGAAACTGACAAAAACAGTAGATACTCTTCAGTCCAATACACTGTACATGCTGGGTACAGACGCCAGTTCTATTTGCACTGTGTATGACAATGGGAGCGCAAAAGTGACTTTCCTTACCAGAGAACAACTCTTGCTCGTAGGAACGGAAACTGCATGTGATTCAACTCCATTTAGGACTGCGAAACAAATGCTAGCTCGCCTTACAAAAAACACACTCTGCTTTTGAGGAAAGAGCACTCTTCTACTCTGCTGTGTTTCCTATAGGGCCAGAACAGTGAGCTTTCTGAGTACAAAAGAACTGTGCTTCCTACACACATGGGCCCTATCTAGTTCAACTCTGCTTAGGAAACTGACAAGAGCAGTAGATCCTCTTCAGTCCAATACACTGTACATGCTGGGAACAGACGCGAGGGCTATTTGCATTGTGTATGGCAAAGGGAGCGCAATAGTGACTCTTCTAACCAGAAAACAACTCTTGCTCGTAGGACCAGAAACTGCATGTGTATTTCAACTCCATTTAGGACTGGGAAACAAACGCTAGCTCGCCTTACAAGAAACACACTCTGCTTTTGAGAAAAGAGCACTCTTCTCTCTACTGTGTTACCAATGCGGTGCGAAGAGTGGGCTTGCTCAGAACAAAAGAACTGTTCTTCCTACACACATGGGCCTTATCTAATTCAACTCTGCTAAGGAAACTGACAAGAACAGTATCTCCTCTTCAGACGAATACACTTTACTTGCTGGAAACAGACGCGAGTGTTATTTGTACTATGTATGGCAATGGGAGCGCAATAGTGACTCTTCTTACTAGAAAACAACTCTTTCTCGTAGGACCAAAAACTGCATTTGATTGAACTCCATTTAGGACTGGGAAACAAACGCTAGCTCTCCTTACAAGAAACACACTCTGCTTTTGAGAAAAGAGCACTCTTCTACTCTACTGTGTTTCCTATGGGTTCCGAACAGTGAGCTTGCTGAGAACAAAAGAACTGTGCTTCCTACACACACGGGTCATATCTAATTCAACTCTTCTTAGGAATCTGACTAGAACAGTAGGTCCTCTTCAGTCCAATACACTGTACTTGCTGGGAACAGACTCGAGTGCTATTTGTACTGTGTATGGCAATGAGAGCGCAATAGTGACTCTTCTTACGAGAAAACAACTCTTGCTCGTAGGACCAGAAACAGCATTTGATTCAAATCCATTTAGGACTGGGAAACAAACGCTAGCTCGCCTTTCAAGAAACACACTCTGCTTTTGAGAAAAGAGCACTCTTCTACTCTACTGGGTTTCCAATACGGCCCGTACATTGAGCTTGCTCAGAACAAAAGAAATGTGCTTCCTACACACACGGGCCATATCTAGTTCAATTCTGCTTAGGAAACTGAAGAGAACAGTAGCTCCTCTTCAGTCTAATACACTGTTCTTGCTGGGAACAGACGCAAGTGCTATTTGCACTGTGTATGACAACGGGAGCACAATAGTGACTCTTCTTACCAGAAAACAACTCTTGCTCGTAGGACTAGAAACTTCATGGGATTCAACTCCATTTCTGAATGGGAAACAAACACTAGCTTGCCTTACAAGAAACACACTCTGCTTTAGAGAAAAGAGCTCTCCTCTACTCTACTGTGTTTCCTATAGGGCCAGAATAGTGAGCTTGCTCAGAACAAAAGAACTGTGCTTCCTACACACATGGGCCATATCGATTTCAACTCTGCTTAGGAAACTGACAACAACAGTAGCTCCACTTCAGTCCAATACACTGTACTTGCTGGGAACAGACGCGAGTGCTATTTGCACTGTGTATGGCAATGGGAGCGCAATAGTGACTTTCCTTACCAGAAAACAACTCTTGCTCGTAGGACCAAAAACTGCATGTGATTCAACTTCATTTAAGACTGGGAAACAAACGCTAGCTCGCCTTACAAGTAACACACTCTGCTTTTGAGAAAAGAGCACTCTTCTACTCTACTGTGTTTCCTATAGGGCCAGTACAGTGAGCATGCTCAGAACAAAAGAACTGTGCTTCCTATACACATGGCCATATCCAGTTCAATTCTGCTTAGGAAACTGACAAGAACAGTAGCTCCTCTTCAGTCCAATACACTCTACATGCTGGTAACAGACGCCCGTGCTATTTGCCCTGTGTATGACAATGGGAGCACAATAGTGTCTCTTCTTACCAGAAAACAACTCTTGCTCATAGGACCAGAAACTGCATGTGATTCAACTCCATTTAGGACTAGGAAACAAACGCTAGCTCGCCTTACAAGAAACACACTCTGCTTTTGAGAAAAGAGCACTCTTCTACTCTGCTGTTTTTTCTATAGGGCCAGAACCGTGAGCTTGCTCAGAACAAAAGAACTGTGCTTCCTACACACACAGGCAGTATCTAGTTCAACTCTGCATAGGAAACTGACGAGAACAGTAGCTACTTTTCAGTCCAAAACACTGTACTTGCGGGAAACAGACGCGAGTGCTATTTGCACTGTGTATGGAAATGGGATCACAATAGTGACTATCCTTACCAGAAAACAACTCTTGCTTGTAGGACCAAAAACTGCATGTGATTCAACTCCATTTACAACTGGGAAACAGAAGCTAGCCTCGCCTTACAACAAACACAATCTGCTTTTGAGAAAAGAGCACTCTTCTACTCTGCTGTTTTTCCTATAGGGCCAGTACAGTGAGCTTGCTCAGAACAAAAGAACTGTGCATCCTACACACACGGGCCATATCTAGTTCAATTCTGCTTAGGAAACTGACAAGAACAGTAGATCCTCTTCAGTCCAATACACTGTACTTGCTGAGAAAAGACGCCAGTGCTATTTGCACTGTGTATGACAATGGGAGCACAATAGTGACTTTCCTTACCAGAAAACAACTCTTGCTCGTAGGACCAGAAACTGCATGGGATTCACCTCCATTTAGGACTGGGAAAGAATTGCTAGCTCGCCTTACAAAAACACACTCTGCTTTTGAGGAAAGAGCATTCTTCTACTCTACTGTGTTTCCTATAGGGCCAGAACAGTGAGCTTGCTGAGTAAAAAGAACTGTGCTTCCTGCACACACGGGCCATATCTAGTTCAACTCTGCTTAGGAACCTGGCAAGAACAGTAGATCCTCTTCAGTCCAATACACTGTACATGCTGGAAACAGATGCCAGTGCTAGTTGCCCTGTGTATGACAGTGGGAGCGCAATAGTGACTCTTCTTACCAGAAAAAACTTTTTCTCGTAGGACCAGAAACTGCATGTGAATCAACTCCATTTAGGACTGGGAAACAAACTCTAGCTCGCCTTACAAGAAACATGCTCTGCTTTTGAGAATAGGGCACCACCTACTTTACTTTGTTTCCTATGGGGTCCGAACAGTCAGCTTGCTCAGATCAAAAGAACTGTGCTTCCTACACAAATGGCCATATCCAGTTCAATTCCGCTTAGAAAACTGACAAGAACATTAGCTCCTCTTCAGTCCAATACACTATACTTGCTGGGAACAGATGCAAGTGCTATTTGCACTGTGTAGGGCAATGGGAGCGCAATAGTGACTTTCCTTACCAGAAAACAACTCTTGCTCATAGGACCAGAAACTGCATGTCATTCAACTCCGTTTAGGACTGGGAAACAAACGCTAGCTCGCCTTACAAGAAACACACTCTGCTTTTGAGAAAAGTGCACTCTTCTAGTGTACTGTGTTTCCTCTAGGGCCAGAACAGAGAGCTTGCTCAGAACAAAAGAACTGTGCTTCCTGCACACACGGGCCATATCTAGTTCAACTCTGCTTAGGAAACTGACAAGAACAGTAGCTCCTCTTCAGTCCAATACATTGTACACGCTGGGAACAGACGCCAGTGCTATTTGCACTGTGTACAGAATTGGGAGCGCAATAGTGACTCTTCTTACCAGAAAACAACTCTTGCTTGTAGGAACAGAAACTGCATGGGATTCAACTCCATTTAAGACTGGGAAACAAATGCTATCTCGCCTTACAAGAAACACACTCTGCTTTTGAGAAAAGAGAACTCTTCTACTCTACTGTGTTTCCTATAGGGCCAGAACAGTGTGCTTGCTCAGAACAAAAGAACTGTGCTTCCTACACACACGGGCCATATCTAGTTCAACTCTGCTTAGGAAACTGACTAGAACAGTAGCTTCTCCTCAGTCCAATACACTGTACTTGCTGGGAACAGACGAGTGCTATTTGTACTGTGTACAGCAATGGGAGCACAATAGTGACCCTTCTTACCAGAAAAAAACTCTGGCTCTTAGGACCAGAAACTGCATGTGATTCAACTCCACTTAGGACTGGGAAACAAACGCTAGCTTGCCTTACAAGAAACAAGCTCTGATTTGAGAAAAGGGCACACTTCTATTCTACTGTGGTTCCTAAGAGGTCCGAACAGTGAGCTTGCTCAGAACAAAAGAACTGTGCTTCCTACACACACGGGCCATATCTAGTTCAATTCTGCTTAGAAAATTGACAAGAACAATAGATCCCCTTCAGTCCAATACACTGTACTTGCTGGGAACAGGCGCGAGTGCTATTTGCACTGTGTATGACAATGGGA
>NW_026737587.1:0-36521 GCF_949786415.1 Peromyscus eremicus | reverse complement strand
AAACACACTCTGCTTTTGAAAAAACAGCACTCTTCTACTCTCCTGTGTTTCCTATAGGGCCAGAACAGTGAGCTTGCTCAGAACAAAAGAACTGTGCTTCCTACACACACGGGGCATATCTAGTTCAACTCTGCTTAGGAAACTGACAAGAACAGTAGCTTCTCTTCAGTCCAATACACTGTACTTGCTGGGAACAGACGCGAGTGCTATTTGCACTGTGTATGGCAATGGGAGCGCAATAGTGACTCTTCTTAGCAGAAAACAACTCTTGCTCGTAGGAGCAGAAACTGCATGGGATTCAACTCCGTTTAAGACTGGGAAACAAACGCTAGCTCGCCTTGCAAGAAACACACTCTGCTTTTGAGAAAAACAGCACTCTTCTACTCTCCTGTGTTTCCTATAGGGCCAGAACAGTGAGCTTGCTCAGAACAAAAGAACTGTGCTTCCTACACACACGGGGCATATCTAGTTCAACTCTGCTTAGGAAACTGACCAGAACAGTAGCTTCTCTTCAGTCCAATACACTGTACTTGCTGGGAACAGACGCGAGTGCTATTTGCACTGTGTATGGCAATGGGAGCGCAATAGTGACTCTTCTTAGCAGAAAACAACTCTTGCTCGTAGGACCAGAAACTGCATGGGATTCAACTCCGTTTAGGACTGGGAAACAAACGCTAGCTCGCCTTGCAAGAAACACACTCTGCTTTTGAGAAAACAGCACTCTTCTACTCTCCTGTGTTTCCTATAGGGCCAGAACAGTGAGCTTGCTCAGAACAAAAGAACTGTGCTTCCTACACACACGGGGCATATCTAGTTCAACTCTGCTTAGGAAACTGACCAGAACAGTAGCTTCTCTTCAGTCCAATACACTGTACTTGCTGGGAACAGACGCGAGTGCTATTTGCACTGTGTATGGCAATGGGAGTGCAATAGTGACTCTTCTTAGCAGAAAACAACTCTTGCTCGTAGGACCAGAAACTGCATGGAATTCAACTCCGTTTAGGACTGGGAAACAAACGCTAGCTCGCCTTGCAAGAAACACACTCTGCTTTTGAGAAAACAGCACTCTTCTACTCTCCTGTGTTTCCTATAGGGCCAGAACAGTGAGCTTGCTCAGAACAAAAGAACTGTGCTTCCTACACACACGGGGCATATCTAGTTCAACTCTGCTTAGGAAACTGACCAGAACAGTAGCTTCTCTTCAGTCCAATACACTGTACTTGCTGGGAACAGACGCGAGTGCTATTTGCACTGTGTATGGCAATGGGAGCGCAATAGTGACTCTTCTTAGCAGAAAACAACTCTTGCTCGTAGGACCAGAAACTGCATGGGATTCAACTCCGTTTAGGACTGGGAAACAAACGCTAGCTCGCCTTGCAAGAAACACACTCTGCTTTTGAGAAAACAGCACTCTTCTACTCTCCTGTGTTTCCTATAGGGCCAGAACAGTGAGCTTGCTCAGAACAAAAGAACTGTGCTTCCTACACACACGGGGCATATCTAGTTCAACTCTGCTTAGGAAACTGACCAGAACAGTAGCTTCTCTTCAGTCCAATACACTGTACTTGCTGGGAACAGACGCGAGTGCTATTTGCACTGTGTATGGCAATGGGAGCGCAATAGTGACTCTTCTTAGCAGAAAACAACTCTTGCTCGTAGGACCAGAAACTGCATGGGATTCAACTCCGTTTAGGACTGGGAAACAAACGCTAGCTCGCCTTGCAAGAAACACACTCTGCTTTTGAGAAAACAGCACTCTTCTACTCTCCTGTGTTTCCTATAGGGCCAGAACAGTGAGCTTGCTCAGAACAAAAGAACTGTGCTTCCTACACACACGGGGCATATCTAGTTCAACTCTGCTTAGGAAACTGACCAGAACAGTAGCTTCTCTTCAGTCCAATACACTGTACTTGCTGGGAACAGACGCGAGTGCTATTTGCACTGTGTATGGCAATGGGAGCGCAATAGTGACTCTTCTTAGCAGAAAACAACTCTTGCTCGTAGGACCAGAAACTGCATGGGATTCAACTCCGTTTAGGACTGGGAAACAAACGCTACCTCGCCTTGCATGAAACACACTCTGCTTTTGAGAAAACAGCACTCTTCTACTCTCCTGTGTTTCCTATAGGGCCAGAACAGTGAGCTTGCTCAGAACAAAAGAACTGTGCTTCCTACACACACGGGGCATATCTAGTTCAACTCTGCTTAGGAAACTGACCAGAACAGTAGCTTCTCTTCAGTCCAATACACTGTACTTGCTGGGAACAGACGCGAGTGCTATTTGCACTGTGTATGGCAATGGGAGCGCAATAGTGACTCTTCTTAGCAGAAAACAACTCTTGCTCGTAGGACCAGAATCTGCATGGGATTCAACTCCGTTTAGGACTGGGAAACAAACGCTAGCTCGCCTTGCAAGAAACACACTCTGCTTTTGAGAAAACAGCACTCTTCTACTCTCCTGTGTTTCCTATAGGGCCAGAACAGTGAGCTTGCTCAGAACAAAAGAACTGTGCTTCCTACACACACGGGGCATATCTAGTTCAACTCTGCTTAGGAAACTGACCAGAACAGTAGCTTTTCTTCAGTCCAATACACTGTACTTGCTGGGAACAGACGCGAGTGCTATTTGCACTGTGTATGGCAATGGGAGCGCAATAGTGACTCTTCTTAGCAGAAAACAACTCTTGCTCGTAGGACCAGAAACTGCATGGGATTCAACTCCGTTTAGGACTGGGAAACAAACGCTAGCTCGCCTTGCAAGAAACACACTCTGCTTTTGAGAAAACAGCACTCTTCTACTCTCCTGTGTTTCCTATAGGGCCAGAACAGTGAGCTTGCTCAGAACAAAAGAACTGTGCTTCCTACACACACGGGGCATATCTAGTTCAACTCTGCTTAGGAAACTGACCAGAACAGTAGCTTCTCTTCAGTCCAATACACTGTACTTGCTGGGAACAGACGCGAGTGCTATTTGCACTGTGTATGGCAATGGGAGCGCAATAGTGACTCTTCTTAGCAGAAAACAACTCTTGCTCGTAGGACCAGAAACTGCATGGGATTCAACTCCGTTTAGGACTGGGAAACAAACGCTAGCTCGCCTTGCAAGAAACACACTCTGCTTTTGAGAAAACAGCACTCTTCTACTCTCCTATGTTTCCTATAGGGCCAGAACAGTGAGCTTGCTCAGAACAAAAGAACTGTGCTTCCTACACACACGGGGCATATCTAGTTCAACTCTGCTTAGGAAACTGACCAGAACAGTAGCTTCTCTTCAGTCCAATACACTGTACTTGCTGGGAACAGACGCGAGTGCTATTTGCACTGTGTATGGCAATGGGAGCGCAATAGTGACTCTTCTTAGCAGAAAACAACTCTTGCTCGTAGGACCAGAATCTGCATGGGATTCAACTCCGTTTAGGACTGGGAAACAAACGCTAGCTCGCCTTGCAAGAAACACACTCTGCTTTTGAGAAAACAGCACTCTTCTACTCTCCTGTGTTTCCTATAGGGCCAGAACAGTGAGCTTGCTCAGAACAAAAGAACTGTGCTTCCTACACACACGGGGCATATCTAGTTCAACTCTGCTTAGGAAACTGACCAGAACAGTAGCTTCTCTTCAGTCCAATACACTGTACTTGCTGGGAACAGACGCGAGTGCTATTTGCACTGTGTATGGCAATGGGAGCGCAATAGTGACTCTTCTTAGCAGAAAACAACTCTTGCTCGTAGGACCAGAAACTGCATGGGATTCAACTCCGTTTAGGACTGGGAAACAAACGCTAGCTCGCCTTGCAAGAAACACACTCTGCTTTTGAGAAAACAGCACTCTTCGACTCTCCTGTGTTTCCTATAGGGCCAGAACAGTGAGCTTGCTCAGAACAAAAGAACTGTGCTTCCTACACACACGGGGCATATCTAGTTCAACTCTGCTTAGGAAACTGACCAGAACAGTAGCTTCTCTTCAGTCCAATACACTGTACTTGCTGGGAACAGACGCGAGTGCTATTTGCACTGTGTATGGCAATGGGAGCGCAATAGTGACTCTTCTTAGCAGAAAACAACTCTTGCTCGTAGGACCAGAATCTGCATGGGATTCAACTCCGTTTAGGACTGGGAAACAAACGCTAGCTCGCCTTGCAAGAAACACACTCTGCTTTTGAGAAAACAGCACTCTTCTACTCTCCTGTGTTTCCTATAGGGCCAGAACAGTGAGCTTGCTCAGAACAAAAGAACTGTGCTTCCTACACACACGGGGCATATCTAGTTCAACTCTGCTTAGGAAACTGACCAGAACAGTAGCTTCTCTTCAGTCCAATACACTGTACTTGCTGGGAACAGACGCGAGTGCTATTTGCACTGTGTATGGCAATGGGAGCGCAATAGTGACTCTTCTTAGCAGAAAACAACTCTTGCTCGTAGGACCAGAAACTGCATGGGATTCAACTCCGTTTAGGACTGGGAAACAAACGCTAGCTCGCCTTGCAAGAAACACACTCTGCTTTTGAGAAAACAGCACTCTTCTACTCTCCTGTGTTTCCTATAGGGCCAGAACAGTGAGCTTGCTCAGAACAAAAGAACTGTTCTTCCTACACACACGGGGCATATCTAGTTCAACTCTGCTTAGGAAACTGACCAGAACAGTAGCTTCTCTTCAGTCCAATACACTGTACTTGCTGGGAACAGACGCGAGTGCTATTTGCACTGTGTATGGCAATGGGAGCGCAATAGTGACTCTTCTTAGCAGAAAACAACTCTTGCTCGTAGGACCAGAAACTGCATGGGATTCAAGTCCGTTTAGGACTGGGAAACAAACGCTAGCTCGCCTTGCAAGAAACACACTCTGCTTTTGAGAAAACAGCACTCTTCTACTCTCCTGTGTTTCCTATAGGGCCAGAACAGTGAGCTTGCTCAGAACAAAAGAACTGTGCTTCCTACACACACGGGGCATATCTAGTTCAACTCTGCTTAGGAAACTGACAAGAACAGTAGCTTCTCTTCAGTCCAATACACTGTACTTGCTGGGAACAGACGCGAGTGCTATTTGCACTGTGTATGGCAATGGGAGCGCAATAGTGACTCTTCTTAGCAGAAAACAACTCTTGCTCGTAGGAGCAGAAACTGCATGGGATTCAACTCCGTTTAAGACTGGGAAACAAACGCTAGCTCGCCTTGCAAGAAACACACTCTGCTTTTGAGAAAACAGCACTCTTCTACTCTCCTGTGTTTCCTATAGGGCCAGAACAGTGAGCTTGCTCAGAACAAAAGAACTGTGCTTCCTACACACACGGGGCATATCTAGTTCAACTCTGCTTAGGAAACTGACCAGAACAGTAGCTTCTCTTCAGTCCAATACACTGTACTTGCTGGGAACAGACGCGAGTGCTATTTGCACTGTGTATGGCAATGGGAGCGCAATAGTGACTCTTCTTAGCAGAAAACAACTCTTGCTCGTAGGACCAGAAACTGCATGGGATTCAACTCCGTTTAGGACTGGGAAACAAACGCTAGCTCGCCTTGCAAGAAACACACTCTGCTTTTGAGAAAACAGCACTCTTCTACTCTCCTGTGTTTCCTATAGGGCCAGAACAGTGAGCTTGCTCAGAACAAAAGAACTGTGCTTCCTACACACACGGGGCATATCTAGTTCAACTCTGCTTAGGAAACTGACCAGAACAGTAGCTTCTCTTCAGTCCAATACACTGTACTTGCTGGGAACAGACGCGAGTGCTATTTGCACTGTGTATGGCAATGGGAGCGCAATAGTGACTCTTCTTAGCAGAAAACAACTCTTGCTCGTAGGACCAGAAACTGCATGGGATTCAACTCCGTTTAGGACTGGGAAACAAACGCTAGCTCGCCTTGCAAGAAACACACTCTGCTTTTGAGAAAACAGCACTCTTCTACTCTCCTATGTTTCCTATAGGGCCAGAACAGTGAGCTTGCTCAGAACAAAAGAACTGTGCTTCCTACACACACGGGGCATATCTAGTTCAACTCTGCTTAGGAAACTGACCAGAACAGTAGCTTCTCTTCAGTCCAATACACTGTACTTGCTGGGAACAGACGCGAGTGCTATTTGCACTGTGTATGGCAATGGGAGCGCAATAGTGACTCTTAGCAGAAAACAACTCTTGCTCGTAGGACCAGAAACTGCATGGGATTCAACTCCGTTTAGGACTGAGAAACAAACGCTAGCTCGCCTTGCAAGAAACACACTCTGCTTTTGAGAAAACAGCACTCTTCTACTCTCCTGTGTTTCCTATAGGGCCAGAACAGTGAGCTTGCTCAGAACAAAAGAACTGTGCTTCCTACACACACGGGGCATATCTAGTTCAACTCTGCTTAGGAAACTGACCAGAACAGTAGCTTCTCTTCAGTCCAATACACTGTACTTGCTGGGAACAGACGCGAGTGCTATTTGCACTGTGTATGGCAATGGGAGCGCAATAGTGACTCTTCTTAGCAGAAAACAACTCTTGCTCGTAGGACCAGAAACTGCATGGGATTCAACTCCGTTTAGGACTGGGAAACAAACGCTACCTCGCCTTGCATGAAACACACTCTGCTTTTGAGAAAACAGCACTCTTCTACTCTCCTGTGTTTCCTATAGGGCCAGAACAGTGAGCTTGCTCAGAACAAAAGAACTGTGCTTCCTACACACACGGGGCATATCTAGTTCAACTCTGCTTAGGAAACTGACCAGAACAGTAGCTTCTCTTCAGTCCAATACACTGTACTTGCTGGGAACAGACGCGAGTGCTATTTGCACTGTGTATGGCAATGGGAGCACAATAGTGACTCTTCTTAGCAGAAAACAACTCTTGCTCGTAGGACCAGAATCTGCATGGGATTCAACTCCGTTTAGGACTGGGAAACAAACGCTAGCTCGCCTTGCAAGAAACACACTCTGCTTTTGAGAAAACAGCACTCTTCTACTCTCCTGTGTTTCCTATAGGGCCAGAACAGTGAGCTTGCTCAGAACAAAAGAACTGTGCTTCCTACACACACGGGGCATATCTAGTTCAACTCTGCTTAGGAAACTGACCAGAACAGTAGCTTTTCTTCAGTCCAATACACTGTACTTGCTGGGAACAGACGCGAGTGCTATTTGCACTGTGTATGGCAATGGGAGCGCAATAGTGACTCTTCTTAGCAGAAAACAACTCTTGCTCGTAGGACCAGAAACTGCATGGGATTCAACTCCGTTTAGGACTGGGAAACAAATGCTAGCTCGCCTTGCAAGAAACACACTCTGCTTTTGAGAAAACAGCACTCTTCTACTCTCCTGTGTTTCCTATAGGGCCAGAACAGTGAGCTTGCTCAGAACAAAAGAACTGTGCTTCCTACACACACGGGGCATATCTAGTTCAACTCTGCTTAGGAAACTGACCAGAACAGTAGCTTCTCTTCAGTCCAATACACTGTACTTGCTGGGAACAGACGCGAGTGCTATTTGCACTGTGTATGGCAATGGGAGCGCAATAGTGACTCTTCTTAGCAGAAAACAACTCTTGCTCGTAGGACCAGAAACTGCATGGGATTCAACTCTGTTTAGGACTGGGAAACAAACGCTAGCTCGCCTTGCAAGAAACACACTCTGCTTTTGAGAAAACAGCACTCTTCTACTCTCCTGTGTTTCCTATAGGGCCAGAACAGTGAGCTTGCTCAGAACAAAAGAACTGTGCTTCCTACACACACGGGGCATATCTAGTTCAACTCTGCTTAGGAAACTGACCAGAACAGTAGCTTCTCTTCAGTCCAATACACTGTACTTGCTGGGAACAGACGCGAGTGCTATTTGCACTGTGTATGGCAATGGGAGCGCAATAGTGACTCTTCTTAGCAGAAAACAACTCTTGCTCGTAGGACCAGAATCTGCATGGGATTCAACTCCGTTTAGGACTGGGAAACAAACGCTAGCTCGCCTTGCAAGAAACACACTCTGCTTTTGAGAAAACAGCACTCTTCTACTCTCCTGTGTTTCCTATAGGGCCAGAACATTGAGCTTGCTCAGAACAAAAGAACTGTGCTTCCTACACACACGGGGCATATCTAGTTCAACTCTGCTTAGGAAACTGACCAGAACAGTAGCTTCTCTTCAGTCCAATACACTGTACTTGCTGGGAACAGACGCGAGTGCTATTTGCACTGTGTATGGCAATGGGAGCGCAATAGTGACTCTTCTTAGCAGAAAACAACTCTTGCTCGTAGGACCAGAAACTGCATGGGATTCAACTCCGTTTAGGACTGGGAAACAAACGCTAGCTCGCCTTGCAAGAAACACACTCTGCTTTTGAGAAAACAGCACTCTTCTACTCTCCTGTGTTTCCTATAGGGCCAGAACAGTGAGCTTGCTCAGAACAAAAGAACTGTGCTTCCTACACACACGGGGCATATCTAGTTCAACTCTGCTTAGGAAACTGACCAGAACAGTAGCTTCTCTTCAGTCCAATACACTGTACTTGCTGGGAACAGACGCGAGTGCTATTTGCACTGTGTATGGCAATGGGAGCGCAATAGTGACTCTTCTTAGCAGAAAACAACTCTTGCTCGTAGGACCAGAAACTGCATGGGATTCAACTCCGTTTAGGACTGGGAAACAAACGCTAGCTCGCCTTGCAAGAAACACACTCTGCTTTTGAGAAAACAGCACTCTTCTACTCTCCTGTGTTTCCTATAGGGCCAGAACAGTGAGCTTGCTCAGAACAAAAGAACTGTGCTTCCTACACACACGGGGCATATCTAGTTCAACTCTGCTTAGGAAACTGACCAGAACAGTCGCTTCTCTTCAGTCCAATACACTGTACTTGCTGGGAACAGACGCGAGTGCTATTTGCACTGTGTATGGCAATGGGAGCGCAATAGTGACTCTTCTTAGCAGAAAACAACTCTTGCTCGTAGGACCAGAAACTGCATGGGATTCAACTCCGTTTAGGACTGGGAAACAAACTCTAGCTCGCCTTGCAAGAAACACACTCTGCTTTTGAGAAAACAGCACTCTTCTACTCTCCTGTGTTTCCTATAGGGCCAGAACAGTGAGCTTGCTCAGAACAAAAGAACTGTGCTTCCTACACACACGGGGCATATCTAGTTCAACTCTGCTTAGGAAACTGACCAGAACAGTAGCTTCTCTTCAGTCCAATACACTGTACTTGCTGGGAACAGACGCGAGTGCTATTTGCACTGTGTATGGCAATGGGAGCGCAATAGTGACTCTTCTTAGCAGAAAACAACTCTTGCTCGTAGGACCAGAATCTGCATGGGATTCAACTCCGTTTAGGACTGGGAAACAAACGCTAGCTCGCCTTGCAAGAAACACACTCTGTTTTTGAGAAAACAGCACTCTTCTACTCTCCTGTGTTTCCTATAGGGCCAGAACATTGAGCTTGCTCAGAACAAAAGAACTGTGCTTCCTACACACACGGGGCATATCTAGTTCAACACTGCTTAGGAAACTGACCAGAAAAGTAGCTTCTCTTCAGTCCAATACACTGTACTTGCTGGGAACAGACGCGAGTGCTATTTGCACTGTGTATGGCAATGGGAGCGCAATAGTGACTCTTCTTAGCAGAAAACAACTCTTGCTCGTAGGACCAGAATCTGCATGGGATTCAACTCCGTTTAGGACTGGGAAACAAACGCTAGCTCGCCTTGCAAGAAACACACTCTGCTTTTGAGAAAACAGCACTCTTCTACTCTCCTGTGTTTCCTATAGGGCCAGAACAGTGAGCTTGCTCAGAACAAAAGAACTGTGCTTCCTACACACACGGGGCATATCTAGTTCAACTCTGCTTAGGAAACTGACCAGAACAGTAGCTTCTCTTCAGTCCAATACACTGTACTTGCTGGGAACAGACGCGAGTGCTATTTGCACTGTGTATGGCAATGGGAGCGCAATAGTGACTCTTCTTAGCAGAAAACAACTCTTGCTCGTAGGACCAGAAACTGCATGGGATTCAACTCCGTTTAGGACTGGGAAACAAACGCTAGCTCGCCTTGCAAGAAACACACTCTGCTTTTGAGAAAACAGCACTCTTCGACTCTCCTGTGTTTCCTATAGGGCCAGAACAGTGAGCTTGCTCAGAACAAAAGAACTGTGCTTCCTACACACACGGGGCATATCTAGTTCAACTCTGCTTAGGAAACTGACCAGAACAGTAGCTTCTCTTCAGTCCAATACACTGTACTTGCTGGGAACAGACGCGAGTGCTATTTGCACTGTGTATGGCAATGGGAGCGCAATAGTGACTCTTCTTAGCAGAAAACAACTCTTGCTCATAGGACCAGAATCTGCATGGGATTCAACTCCGTTTAGGACTGGGAAACAAACGCTAGCTCGCCTTGCAAGAAACACACTCTGCTTTTGAGAAAACAGCACTCTTCTACTCTCCTGTGTTTCCTATAGGGCCAGAACAGTGAGCTTGCTCAGAACAAAAGAACTGTGCTTCCTACACACACGGGGCATATCTAGTTCAACTCTGCTTAGGAAACTGACCAGAACAGTAGCTTCTCTTCAGTCCAATACACTGTACTTGCTGGGAACAGACGCGAGTGCTATTTGCACTGTGTATGGCAATGGGAGCACAATAGTGACTCTTCTTAGCAGAAAACAACTCTTGCTCGTAGGACCAGAAACTGCATGGGATTCAACTCCGTTTAGGACTGGGAAACAAACGCTAGCTCGCCTTGCAAGAAACACACTCTGCTTTTGAGAAAACAGCACTCTTCTACTCTCCTGTGTTTCCTATAGGGCCAGAACAGTGAGCTTGCTCAGAACAAAAGAACTGTGCTTCCTACACACACGGGGCATATCTAGTTCAACTCTGCTTAGGAAACTGACCAGAACAGTAGCTTCTCTTCAGTCCAATACACTGTACTTGCTGGGAACAGACGCGAGTGCTATTTGCACTGTGTATGGCAATGGGAGCGCAATAGTGACTCTTCTTAGCAGAAAACAACTCTTGCTCGTAGGACCAGAAACTGCATGGGATTCAACTCCGTTTAGGACTGGGAAACAAACGCTAGCTCGCCTTGCAAGAAACACACTCTGCTTTTGAGAAAACAGCACTCTTCGACTCTCCTGTGTTTCCTATAGGGCCAGAACAGTGAGCTTGCTCAGAACAAAAGAACTGTGCTTCCTACACACACGGGGCATATCTAGTTCAACTCTGCTTAGGAAACTGACCAGAACAGTAGCTTCTCTTCAGTCCAATACACTGTACTTGCTGGGAACAGACGCGAGTGCTATTTGCACTGTGTATGGCAATGGGAGCGCAATAGTGACTCTTCTTAGCAGAAAACAACTCTTGCTCGTAGGACCAGAAACTGCATGGGATTCAACTCCGTTTAGGACTGGGAAACAAACGCTAGCTCGCCTTGCAAGAAACACACTCTGCTTTTGAGAAAACAGCACTCTTCTACTCTTCTGTGTTTCCTATAGGGCCAGAACAGTGAGCTTGCTCAGAACAAAAGAACTGTGCTTCCTACACACACGGGGCATATCTAGTTCAACTCTGCTTAGGAAACTGACCAGAACAGTAGCTTCTCTTCAGTCCAATACACTGTACTTGCTGGGAACAGACGCGAGTGCTATTTGCACTGTGTATGGCAATGGGAGCGCAATAGTGACTCTTCTTAGCAGAAAACAACTCTTGCTCGTAGGACCAGAATCTGCATGGGATTCAACTCCGTTTAGGACTGGGAAACAAACGCTAGCTCGCCTTGCAAGAAACACACTCTGCTTTTGAGAAAACAGCACTCTTCTACTCTCCTGTGTTTCCTATAGGGCCAGAACAGTGAGCTTGCTCAGAACAAAAGAACTGTGCTTCCTACACACACGGGGCATATCTAGTTCAACTCTGCTTAGGAAACTGACCAGAACAGTAGCTTCTCTTCAGTCCAATACACTGTACTTGCTGGGAACAGACGCGAGTGCTATTTGCACTGTGTATGGCAATGGGAGCGCAATAGTGACTCTTCTTAGCAGAAAACAACTCTTGCTCGTAGGACCAGAAACTGCATGGGATTCAACTCCGTTTAGGACTGGGAAACAAACGCTAGCTCGCCTTGCAAGAAACACACTCTGCTTTTGAGAAAACAGCACTCTTCTACTCTCCTGTGTTTCCTATAGGGCCAGAACAGTGAGCTTGCTCAGAACAAAAGAACTGTGCTTCCTACACACACGGGGCATATCTAGTTCAACTCTGCTTAGGAAACTGACCAGAACAGTAGCTTCTCTTCAGTCCAATACACTGTACTTGCTGGGAACAGACGCGAGTGCTATTTGCACTGTGTATGGCAATGGGAGCGCAATAGTGACTCTTCTTAGCAGAAAACAACTCTTGCTCGTAGGACCAGAATCTGCATGGGATTCAAGTCCGTTTAGGACTGGGAAACAAACGCTAGCTCGCCTTGCAAGAAACACACTCTGCTTTTGAGAAAACAGCACTCTTCTACTCTCCTGTGTTTCCTATAGGGCCAGAACAGTGAGCTTGCTCAGAACAAAAGAACTGTGCTTCCTACACACACGGGCCATATCTAGTTCAACTCTGCTTAGGAAACTGACAAGAACAGTAGCTTCTCTTCAGTCCATACACTGTACTTGCTGGGAACAGACGCGAGTGCTATTTGCACTGTGTATGGCAATGGGAGCGCAATAGTGACTCTTCTTAGCAGAAAACAACTCTTGCTCGTAGGACCAGAATCTGCATGGGATTCAACTCCGTTTAGGACTGGGAAACAAACGCTAGCTCGCCTTGCAAGAAACACACTCTGCTTTTGAGAAAACAGCACTCTTCTACTCTCCTGTGTTTCCTATAGGGCCAGAACAGTGAGCTTGCTCAGAACAAAAGAACTGTGCTTCCTACACACACGGGGCATATCTAGTTCAACTCTGCTTAGGAAACTGACCAGAACAGTAGCTTCTCTTCAGTCCAATACACTGTACTTGCTGGGAACAGACGCGAGTGCTATTTGCACTGTGTATGGCAATGGGAGCGCAATAGTGACTCTTCTTAGCAGAAAACAACTCTTGCTCGTAGGACCAGAAACTGCATGGGATTCAACTCCGTTTAGGACTGGGAAACAAACGCTAGCTCGCCTTGCAAGAAACACACTCTGCTTTTGAGAAAACAGCACTCTTCTACTCTCCTGTGTTTCCTATAGGGCCAGAACAGTGAGCTTGCTCAGAACAAAAGAACTGTGCTTCCTACACACACGGGGCATATCTAGTTCAACTCTGCTTAGGAAACTGACCAGAACAGTAGCTTCTCTTCAGTCCAATACACTGTACTTGCTGGGAACAGACGCGAGTGCTATTTGCACTGTGTATGGCAATGGGAGCGCAATAGTGACTCTTCTTAGCAGAAAACAACTCTTGCTCGTAGGACCAGAAACTGCATGGGATTCAACTCCGTTTAGGACTGGGAAACAAACGCTAGCTCGCCTTGCAAGAAACACACTCTGCTTTTGAGAAAACAGCACTCTTCTACTCTCCTGTGTTTCCTATAGGGCCAGAACAGTGAGCTTGCTCAGAACAAAAGAACTGTGCTTCCTACACACACGGGGCATATCTAGTTCAACTCTGCTTAGGAAACTGACAAGAACAGTAGCTTCTCTTCAGTCCAATACACTGTACTTGCTGGGAACAGACGCGAGTGCTATTTGCACTGTGTATGGCAATGGGAGCGCAATAGTGACTCTTCTTAGCAGAAAACAACTCTTGCTCGTAGGACCAGAATCTGCATGGGATTCAACTCCGTTTAGGACTGGGAAACAAACGCTAGCTCGCCTTGCAAGAAACACACTCTGCTTTTGAGAAAACAGCACTCTTCTACTCTCCTGTGTTTCCTATAGGGCCAGAACAGTGAGCTTGCTCAGAACAAAAGAACTGTGCTTCCTACACACACGGGGCATATCTAGTTCAACTCTGCTTAGGAAACTGACCAGAACAGTAGCTTCTCTTCAGTCCAATACACTGTACTTGCTGGGAACAGACGCGAGTGCTATTTGCACTGTGTATGGCAATGGGAGCGCAATAGTGACTCTTCTTAGCAGAAAACAACTCTTGCTCGTAGGACCAGAAACTGCATGGGATTCAACTCCGTTTAGGACTGGGAAACAAACGCTAGCTCGCCTTGCAAGAAACACACTCTGCTTTTGAGAAAACAGCACTCTTCTACTCTCCTGTGTTTCCTATAGGGCCAGAACAGTGAGCTTGCTCAGAACAAAAGAACTGTGCTTCCTACACACACGGGGCATATCTAGTTCAACTCTGCTTAGGAAACTGACCAGAACAGTAGCTTCTCTTCAGTCCAATACACTGTACTTGCTGGGAACAGACGCGAGTGCTATTTGCACTGTGTATGGCAATGGGAGCGCAATAGTGACTCTTCTTAGCAGAAAACAACTCTTGCTCGTAGGACCAGAAACTGCATGGGATTCAACTCCGTTTAGGACTGGGAAACAAACGCTAGCTCGCCTTGCAAGAAACACACTCTGCTTTTGAGAAAACAGCACTCTTCTACTCTCCTGTGTTTCCTATAGGGCCAGAACAGTGAGCTTGCTCAGAACAAAAGAACTGTGCTTCCTACACACACGGGGCATATCTAGTTCAACTCTGCTTAGGAAACTGACCAGAACAGTAGCTTCTCTTCAGTCCAATACACTGTACTTGCTGGGAACAGACGCGAGTGCTATTTGCACTGTGTATGGCAATGGGAGCGCAATAGTGACTCTTCTTAGCAGAAAACAACTCTTGCTCGTAGGACCAGAAACTGCATGGGATTCAACTCCGTTTAGGACTGGGAAACAAACTCTAGCTCGCCTTGCAAGAAACACACTCTGCTTTTGAGAAAACAGCACTCTTCTACTCTCCTGTGTTTCCTATAGGGCCAGAACAGTGAGCTTGCTCAGAACAAAAGAACTGTGCTTCCTACACACACGGGGCATATCTAGTTCAACTCTGCTTAGGAAACTGACCAGAACAGTAGCTTCTCTTCAGTCCAATACACTGTACTTGCTGGGAACAGACGCGAGTGCTATTTGCACTGTGTATGGCAATGGGAGCGCAATAGTGACTCTTCTTAGCAGAAAACAACTCTTGCTCGTAGGACCAGAATCTGCATGGGATTCAACTCCGTTTAGGACTGGGAAACAAACGCTAGCTCGCCTTGCAAGAAACACACTCTGTTTTTGAGAAAACAGCACTCTTCTACTCTCCTGTGTTTCCTATAGGGCCAGAACATTGAGCTTGCTCAGAACAAAAGAACTGTGCTTCCTACACACACGGGGCATATCTAGTTCAACACTGCTTAGGAAACTGACCAGAAAAGTAGCTTCTCTTCAGTCCAATACACTGTACTTGCTGGGAACAGACGCGAGTGCTATTTGCACTGTGTATGGCAATGGGAGCGCAATAGTGACTCTTCTTAGCAGAAAACAACTCTTGCTCGTAGGACCAGAATCTGCATGGGATTCAACTCCGTTTAGGACTGGGAAACAAACGCTAGCTCGCCTTGCAAGAAACACACTCTGCTTTTGAGAAAACAGCACTCTTCTACTCTCCTGTGTTTCCTATAGGGCCAGAACAGTGAGCTTGCTCAGAACAAAAGAACTGTGCTTCCTACACACACGGGGCATATCTAGTTCAACTCTGCTTAGGAAACTGACCAGAACAGTAGCTTCTCTTCAGTCCAATACACTGTACTTGCTGGGAACAGACGCGAGTGCTATTTGCACTGTGTATGGCAATGGGAGCGCAATAGTGACTCTTCTTAGCAGAAAACAACTCTTGCTCGTAGGACCAGAAACTGCATGGGATTCAACTCCGTTTAGGACTGGGAAACAAACGCTAGCTCGCCTTGCAAGAAACACACTCTGCTTTTGAGAAAACAGCACTCTTCTACTCTCCTGTGTTTCCTATAGGGCCAGAACAGTGAGCTTGCTCAGAACAAAAGAACTGTGCTTCCTACACACACGGGGCATATCTAGTTCAACTCTGCTTAGGAAACTGACCAGAACAGTAGCTTCTCTTCAGTCCAATACACTGTACTTGCTGGGAACAGACGCGAGTGCTATTTGCACTGTGTATGGCAATGGGAGCGCAATAGTGACTCTTCTTAGCAGAAAACAACTCTTGCTCGTAGGACCAGAATCTGCATGGGATTCAAGTCCGTTTAGGACTGGGAAACAAACGCTAGCTCGCCTTGCAAGAAACACACTCTGCTTTTGAGAAAACAGCACTCTTCTACTCTCCTGTGTTTCCTATAGGGCCAGAACAGTGAGCTTGCTCAGAACAAAAGAACTGTGCTTCCTACACACACGGGCCATATCTAGTTCAACTCTGCTTAGGAAACTGACAAGAACAGTAGCTTCTCTTCAGTCCATACACTGTACTTGCTGGGAACAGACGCGAGTGCTATTTGCACTGTGTATGGCAATGGGAGCGCAATAGTGACTCTTCTTAGCAGAAAACAACTCTTGCTCGTAGGACCAGAATCTGCATGGGATTCAACTCCGTTTAGGACTGGGAAACAAACGCTAGCTCGCCTTGCAAGAAACACACTCTGCTTTTGAGAAAACAGCACTCTTCTACTCTCCTGTGTTTCCTATAGGGCCAGAACAGTGAGCTTGCTCAGAACAAAAGAACTGTGCTTCCTACACACACGGGGCATATCTAGTTCAACTCTGCTTAGGAAACTGACCAGAACAGTAGCTTCTCTTCAGTCCAATACACTGTACTTGCTGGGAACAGACGCGAGTGCTATTTGCACTGTGTATGGCAATGGGAGCGCAATAGTGACTCTTCTTAGCAGAAAACAACTCTTGCTCGTAGGACCAGAAACTGCATGGGATTCAACTCCGTTTAGGACTGGGAAACAAACGCTAGCTCGCCTTGCAAGAAACACACTCTGCTTTTGAGAAAACAGCACTCTTCTACTCTCCTGTGTTTCCTATAGGGCCAGAACAGTGAGCTTGCTCAGAACAAAAGAACTGTGCTTCCTACACACACGGGGCATATCTAGTTCAACTCTGCTTAGGAAACTGACCAGAACAGTAGCTTCTCTTCAGTCCAATACACTGTACTTGCTGGGAACAGACGCGAGTGCTATTTGCACTGTGTATGGCAATGGGAGCGCAATAGTGACTCTTCTTAGCAGAAAACAACTCTTGCTCGTAGGACCAGAAACTGCATGGGATTCAACTCTGTTTAGGACTGGGAAACAAACGCTAGCTCGCCTTGCAAGAAACACACTCTGCTTTTGAGGAAACAGCACTCTTCTACTCTCCTGTGTTTCCTATAGGGCCAGAACAGTGAGCTTGCTCAGAACAAAAGAACTGTGCTTCCTACACACACGGGGCATATCTAGTTCAACTCTGCTTAGGAAACTGACAAGAACAGTAGCTTCTCTTCAGTCCAATACACTGTACTTGCTGGGAACAGACGCGAGTGCTATTTGCACTGTGTATGGCTATGGGAGCGCAATAGTGACTCTTCTTAGCAGAAAACAACTCTTGCTCGTAGGACCAGAATCTGCATGGGATTCAACTCCGTTTAGGACTGGGAAACAAACGCTAGCTCGCCTTGCAAGAAACACACTCTGCTTTTGAGAAAACAGCACTCTTCTACTCTCCTGTGTTTCCTATAGGGCCAGAACATTGAGCTTGCTCAGAACAAAAGAACTGTGCTTCCTACACACACGGGGCATATCTAGTTCAACTCTGCTTAGGAAACTGACCAGAACAGTAGCTTCTCTTCAGTCCAATACACTGTACTTGCTGGGAACAGACGCGAGTGCTATTTGCACTGTGTATGGCAATGGGAGCGCAATAGTGACTCTTCTTAGCAGAAAACAACTCTTGCTCGTAGGACCAGAAACTGCATGGGATTCAACTCCGTTTAGGACTGGGAAACAAACGCTAGCTCGCCTTGCAAGAAACACACTCTGCTTTTGAGAAAACAGCACTCTTCTACTCTCCTGTGTTTCCTATAGGGCCAGAACAGTGAGCTTGCTCAGAACAAAAGAACTGTGCTTCCTACACACACGGGGCATATCTAGTTCAACTCTGCTTAGGAAACTGACCAGAACAGTAGCTTCTCTTCAGTCCAATACACTGTACTTGCTGGGAACAGACGCGAGTGCTATTTGCACTGTGTATGGCAATGGGAGCGCAATAGTGACTCTTCTTAGCAGAAAACAACTCTTGCTCGTAGGACCAGAAACTGCATGGGATTCAACTCCGTTTAGGACTGGGAAACAAACTCTAGCTCGCCTTGCAAGAAACACACTCTGCTTTTGAGAAAACAGCACTCTTCTACTCTCCTGTGTTTCCTATAGGGCCAGAACAGTGAGCTTGCTCAGAACAAAAGAACTGTGCTTCCTACACACACGGGGCATATCTAGTTCAACTCTGCTTAGGAAACTGACCAGAACAGTAGCTTCTCTTCAGTCCAATACACTGTACTTGCTGGGAACAGACGCGAGTGCTATTTGCACTGTGTATGGCAATGGGAGCGCAATAGTGACTCTTCTTAGCAGAAAACAACTCTTGCTCGTAGGACCAGAATCTGCATGGGATTCAACTCCGTTTAGGACTGGGAAACAAACGCTAGCTCGCCTTGCAAGAAACACACTCTGTTTTTGAGAAAACAGCACTCTTCTACTCTCCTGTGTTTCCTATAGGGCCAGAACATTGAGCTTGCTCAGAACAAAAGAACTGTGCTTCCTACACACACGGGGCATATCTAGTTCAACACTGCTTAGGAAACTGACCAGAAAAGTAGCTTCTCTTCAGTCCAATACACTGTACTTGCTGGGAACAGACGCGAGTGCTATTTGCACTGTGTATGGCAATGGGAGCGCAATAGTGACTCTTCTTAGCAGAAAACAACTCTTGCTCGTAGGACCAGAATCTGCATGGGATTCAACTCCGTTTAGGACTGGGAAACAAACGCTAGCTCGCCTTGCAAGAAACACACTCTGCTTTTGAGAAAACAGCACTCTTCTACTCTCCTGTGTTTCCTGTAGGGCCAGAACAGTGAGCTTGCTCAGAACAAAAGAACTGTGCTTCCTACACACACGGGGCATATCTAGTTCAACTCTGCTTAGGAAACTGACCAGAACAGTAGCTTCTCTTCAGTCCAATACACTGTACTTGCTGGGAACAGACGCGAGTGCTATTTGCACTGTGTATGGCAATGGGAGCGCAATAGTGACTCTTCTTAGCAGAAAACAACTCTTGCTCATAGGACCAGAATCTGCATGGGATTCAACTCCGTTTAGGACTGGGAAACAAACGCTAGCTCGCCTTGCAAGAAACACACTCTGCTTTTGAGAAAACAGCACTCTTCTACTCTCCTGTGTTTCCTATAGGGCCAGAACAGTGAGCTTGCTCAGAACAAAAGAACTGTGCTTCCTACACACACGGGGCATATCTAGTTCAACTCTGCTTAGGAAACTGACCAGAACAGTAGCTTCTCTTCAGTCCAATACACTGTACTTGCTGGGAACAGACGCGAGTGCTATTTGCACTGTGTATGGCAATGGGAGCACAATAGTGACTCTTCTTAGCAGAAAACAACTCTTGCTCGTAGGACCAGAAACTGCATGGGATTCAACTCCGTTTAGGACTGGGAAACAAACGCTAGCTCGCCTTGCAAGAAACACACTCTGCTTTTGAGAAAACAGCACTCTTCTACTCTCCTGTGTTTCCTATAGGGCCAGAACAGTGAGCTTGCTCAGAACAAAAGAACTGTGCTTCCTACACACACGGGGCATATCTAGTTCAACTCTGCTTAGGAAACTGACCAGAACAGTAGCTTCTCTTCAGTCCAATACACTGTACTTGCTGGGAACAGACGCGAGTGCTATTTGCACTGTGTATGGCAATGGGAGCGCAATAGTGACTCTTCTTAGCAGAAAACAACTCTTGCTCGTAGGACCAGAAACTGCATGGGATTCAACTCCGTTTAGGACTGGGAAACAAACGCTAGCTCGCCTTGCAAGAAACACACTCTGCTTTTGAGAAAACAGCACTCTTCTACTCTCCTGTGTTTCCTATAGGGCCAGAACAGTGAGCTTGCTCAGAACAAAAGAACTGTGCTTCCTACACACACGGGGCATATCTAGTTCAACTCTGCTTAGGAAACTGACCAGAACAGTAGCTTCTCTTCAGTCCAATACACTGTACTTGCTGGGAACAGACGCGAGTGCTATTTGCACTGTGTATGGCAATGGGAGCGCAATAGTGACTCTTCTTAGCAGAAAACAACTCTTGCTCGTAGGACCAGAAACTGCATGGGATTCAACTCCGTTTAGGACTGGGAAACAAACGCTAGCTCGCCTTGCAAGAAACACACTCTGCTTTTGAGAAAACAGCACTCTTCTACTCTCCTGTGTTTCCTATAGGGCCAGAACAGTGAGCTTGCTCAGAACAAAAGAACTGTGCTTCCTACACACACGGGGCATATCTAGTTCAACTCTGCTTAGGAAACTGACCAGAACAGTAGCTTCTCTTCAGTCCAATACACTGTACTTGCTGGGAACAGACGCGAGTGCTATTTGCACTGTGTATGGCAATGGGAGCGCAATAGTGACTCTTCTTAGCAGAAAACAACTCTTGCTCGTAGGACCAGAATCTGCATGGGATTCAACTCCGTTTAGGACTGGGAAACAAACGCTAGCTCGCCTTGCAAGAAACACACTCTGCTTTTGAGAAAACAGCACTCTTCTACTCTCCTGTGTTTCCTATAGGGCCAGAACAGTGAGCTTGCTCAGAACAAAAGAACTGTGCTTCCTACACACACGGGGCATATCTAGTTCAACTCTGCTTAGGAAACTGACCAGAACAGTAGCTTCTCTTCAGTCCAATACACTGTACTTGCTGGGAACAGACGCGAGTGCTATTTGCACTGTGTATGGCAATGGGAGCGCAATAGTGACTCTTCTTAGCAGAAAACAACTCTTGCTCGTAGGACCAGAAACTGCATGGGATTCAACTCCGTTTAGGACTGGGAAACAAACGCTAGCTCGCCTTGCAAGAAACACACTCTGCTTTTGAGAAAACAGCACTCTTCTACTCTCCTGTGTTTCCTATAGGGCCAGAACAGTGAGCTTGCTCAGAACAAAAGAACTGTGCTTCCTACACACACGGGGCATATCTAGTTCAACTCTGCTTAGGAAACTGACCAGAACAGTAGCTTCTCTTCAGTCCAATACACTGTACTTGCTGGGAACAGACGCGAGTGCTATTTGCACTGTGTATGGCAATGGGAGCGCAATAGTGACTCTTCTTAGCAGAAAACAACTCTTGCTCGTAGGACCAGAATCTGCATGGGATTCAAGTCCGTTTAGGACTGGGAAACAAACGCTAGCTCGCCTTGCAAGAAACACACTCTGCTTTTGAGAAAACAGCACTCTTCTACTCTCCTGTGTTTCCTATAGGGCCAGAACAGTGAGCTTGCTCAGAACAAAAGAACTGTGCTTCCTACACACACGGGCCATATCTAGTTCAACTCTGCTTAGGAAACTGACAAGAACAGTAGCTTCTCTTCAGTCCATACACTGTACTTGCTGGGAACAGACGCGAGTGCTATTTGCACTGTGTATGGCAATGGGAGCGCAATAGTGACTCTTCTTAGCAGAAAACAACTCTTGCTCGTAGGACCAGAATCTGCATGGGATTCAACTCCGTTTAGGACTGGGAAACAAACGCTAGCTCGCCTTGCAAGAAACACACTCTGCTTTTGAGAAAACAGCACTCTTCTACTCTCCTGTGTTTCCTATAGGGCCAGAACAGTGAGCTTGCTCAGAACAAAAGAACTGTGCTTCCTACACACACGGGGCATATCTAGTTCAACTCTGCTTAGGAAACTGACCAGAACAGTAGCTTCTCTTCAGTCCAATACACTGTACTTGCTGGGAACAGACGCGAGTGCTATTTGCACTGTGTATGGCAATGGGAGCGCAATAGTGACTCTTCTTAGCAGAAAACAACTCTTGCTCGTAGGACCAGAAACTGCATGGGATTCAACTCCGTTTAGGACTGGGAAACAAACGCTAGCTCGCCTTGCAAGAAACACACTCTGCTTTTGAGAAAACAGCACTCTTCTACTCTCCTGTGTTTCCTATAGGGCCAGAACAGTGAGCTTGCTCAGAACAAAAGAACTGTGCTTCCTACACACACGGGGCATATCTAGTTCAACTCTGCTTAGGAAACTGACCAGAACAGTAGCTTTTCTTCAGTCCAATACACTGTACTTGCTGGGAACAGACGCGAGTGCTATTTGCACTGTGTATGGCAATGGGAGCGCAATAGTGACTCTTCTTAGCAGAAAACAACTCTTGCTTGTAGGACCAGAAACTGCATGGGATTCAACTCCGTTTAGGACTGGGAAACAAACGCTAGCTCGCCTTGCAAGAAACACACTCTGCTTTTGAGAAAACAGCACTCTTCTACTCTCCTGTGTTTCCTATAAGGCCAGAACAGTGAGCTTGCTCAGAACAAAAGAACTGTGCTTCCTACACACACGGGGCATATCTAGTTCAACTCTGCTTAGGAAACTGACCAGAACAGTAGCTTCTCTTCAGTCCAATACACTGTACTTGCTGGGAACAGACGCGAGTGCTATTTGCACTGTGTATGGCAATGGGAGCGCAATAGTGACTCTTCTTAGCAGAAAACAACTCTTGCTCGTAGGAGCAGAAACTGCATGGGATTCAACTCCGTTTAGGACTGGGAAACAAACTCTAGCTCGCCTTGCAAGAAACACACTCTGCTTTTGAGAAAACAGCACTCTTCTACTCTCCTGTGTTTCCTATAGGGCCAGAACAGTGAGCTTGCTCAGAACAAAAGAACTGTGCTTCCTACACACACGGGGCATATCTAGTTCAACTCTGCTTAGGAAACTGACAAGAACAGTAGCTTCTCTTCAGTCCAATACACTGTACTTGCTGGGAACAGACGCGAGTGCTATTTGCACTGTGTATGGCAATGGGAGCGCAATAGTGACTCTTCTTAGCAGAAAACAACTCTTGCTCGTAGGACCAGAATCTGCATGGGATTCAACTCCGTTTAGGACTGGGAAACAAACGCTAGCTCGCCTTGCAAGAAACACACTCTGCTTTTGAGAAAACAGCACTCTTCTACTCTCCTGTGTTTCCTATAGGGCCAGAACAGTGAGCTTGCTCAGAACAAAAGAACTGTGCTTCCTACACACACGGGCCATATCTAGTTCAACTCTGCTTAGGAAACTGACCAGAACAGTAGCTTCTCTTCAGTCCAATACACTGTACTTGCTGGGAACAGACGCGAGTGCTATTTGCACTGTGTATGGCAATGGGAGCGCAATAGTGACTCTTCTTAGCAGAAAACAACTCTTGCTCGTAGGACCAGAATCTGCATGGGATTCAACTCCGTTTAGGACTGGGAAACAAACGCTAGCTCGCCTTGCAAGAAACACACTCTGCTTTTGAGAAAACAGCACTCTTCTACTCTCCTGTGTTTCCTATAGGGCCAGAACAGTGAGCTTGCTCAGAACAAAAGAACTGTGCTTCCTACACACACGGGGCATATCTAGTTCAACTCTGCTTAGGAAACTGACCAGAACAGTAGCTTCTCTTCAGTCCAATACACTGTACTTGCTGGGAACAGACGCGAGTGCTATTTGCACTGTGTATGGCAATGGGAGCGCAATAGTGACTCTTCTTAGCAGAAAACAACTCTTGCTCGTAGGACCAGAAACTGCATGGGATTCAACTCCGTTTAGGACTGGGAAACAAACGCTAGCTCGCCTTGCAAGAAACACACTCTGCTTTTGAGAAAACAGCACTCTTCTACTCTCCTGTGTTTCCTATAGGGCCAGAACAGTGAGCTTGCTCAGAACAAAAGAACTGTGCTTCCTACACACACGGGCCATATCTAGTTCAACTCTGCTTAGGAAACTGACAAGAACAGTAGCTTCTCTTCAGTCCATACACTGTACTTGCTGGGAACAGACGCGAGTGCTATTTGCACTGTGTATGGCAATGGGAGCGCAATAGTGACTCTTCTTAGCAGAAAACAACTCTTGCTCGTAGGACCAGAAACTGCATGGGATTCAACTCCGTTTAGGACTGGGAAACAAACGCTAGCTCGCCTTGCAAGAAACACACTCTGCTTTTGAGAAAACAGCACTCTTCTACTCTCCTGTGTTTCCTATAGGGCCAGAACAGTGAGCTTGCTCAGAACAAAAGAACTGTGCTTCCTACACACATGGGGCATATCTAGTTCAACTCTGCTTAGGAAACTGACCAGAACAGTAGCTTCTCTTCAGTCCAATACACTGTACTTGCTGGGAACAGACGCGAGTGCTATTTGCACTGTGTATGGCAATGGGAGCGCAATAGTGACTCTTCTTAGCAGAAAACAACTCTTGCTCGTAGGACCAGAAACTGCATGGGATTCAACTCCGTTTAGGACTGGGAAACAAACGCTAGCTCGCCTTGCAAGAAACACACTCTGCTTTTGAGAAAACAGCACTCTTCTACTCTCCTGTGTTTCCTATAGGGCCAGAACAGTGAGCTTGCTCAGAACAAAAGAACTGTGCTTCCTACACACACGGGGCATATCTAGTTCAACTCTGCTTAGGAAACTGACCAGAACAGTAGCTTCTCTTCAGTCCAATACACTGTACTTGCTGGGAACAGACGCGAGTGCTATTTGCACTGTGTATGGCAATGGGAGCGCAATAGTGACTCTTCTTAGCAGAAAACAACTCTTGCTCATAGGACCAGAACCTGCATGGGATTCAACTCCGTTTAGGAATGGGAAACAAACCCTAGATTGCCTTGCAAGAAACACACTCTGCTTTTGAGAAAACAGCACTCTTCTACTCTCCTGTGTTTCCTATAGGGCCAGAACAGTGAGCTTGCTCAGAACAAAAGAACTGTGCTTCCTACACACACGGGGCATATCTAGTTCAACTCTGCTTAGGAAACTGACCAGAACAGTAGCTTCTCTTCAGTCCAATACACTGTACTTGCTGGGAACAGACGCGAGTGCTATTTGCACTGTGTATGGCAATGGGAGCGCAATAGTGACTCTTCTTAGCAGAAAACAACTCTTGCTCGTAGGACCAGAAACTGCATGGGATTCAACTCCGTTTAGGACTGGGAAACAAACGCTAGCTCGCCTTGCAAGAAACACACTCTGCTTTTGAGAAAACAGCACTCTTCTACTCTCCTGTGTTTCCTATAGGGCCAGAACAGTGAGCTTGCTCAGAACAAAAGAACTGTGCTTCCTACACACACGGGCCATATCTAGTTCAACTCTGCTTAGGAAACTGACCAGAACAGTAGCTTCTCTTCAGTCCAATACACTGTACTTGCTGGGAACAGACGCGAGTGCTATTTGCACTGTGTATGGCAATGGGAGCGCAATAGTGACTCTTCTTAGCAGAAAACAACTCTTGCTCGTAGGACCAGAATCTGCATGGGATTCAACTCCGTTTAGGACTGGGAAACCAACGCTAGCTCGCCTTGCAAGAAACACACTCTGCTTTTGAGAAAACAGCACTCTTCTACTCTCCTGTGTTTCCTATAGGGCCAGAACAGTGAGCTTGCTCAGAACAAAAGAACTGTGCTTCCTACACACACGGGGCATATCTAGTTCAACTCTGCTTAGGAAACTGACCAGAACAGTAGCTTCTCTTCAGTCCAATACACTGTACTTGCTGGGAACAGACGCGAGTGCTATTTGCACTGTGTATGGCAATGGGAGCGCAATAGTGACTCTTCTTAGCAGAAAACAACTCTTGCTCGTAGGACCAGAAACTGCATGGGATTCAACTCCGTTTAGGACTGGGAAACAAACGCTAGCTCGCCTTGCAAGAAACACACTCTGCTTTTGAGAAAACAGCACTCTTCTACTCTCCTGTGTTTCCTATAGGGCCAGAACAGTGAGCTTGCTCAGAACAAAAGAACTGTGCTTCCTACACACACGGGCCATATCTAGTTCAACTCTGCTTAGGAAACTGACAAGAACAGTAGCTTCTCTTCAGTCCATACACTGTACTTGCTGGGAACAGACGCGAGTGCTATTTGCACTGTGTATGGCAATGGGAGCGCAATAGTGACTCTTCTTAGCAGAAAACAACTCTTGCTCGTAGGACCAGAAACTGCATGGGATTCAACTCCGTTTAGGACTGGGAAACAAACGCTAGCTCGCCTTGCAAGAAACACACTCTGCTTTTGAGAAAACAGCACTCTTCTACTCTCCTGTGTTTCCTATAGGGCCAGAACAGTGAGCTTGCTCAGAACAAAAGAACTGTGCTTCCTACACACATGGGGCATATCTAGTTCAACTCTGCTTAGGAAACTGACCAGAACAGTAGCTTCTCTTCAGTCCAATACACTGTACTTGCTGGGAACAGACGCGAGTGCTATTTGCACTGTGTATGGCAATGGGAGCGCAATAGTGACTCTTCTTAGCAGAAAACAACTCTTGCTCGTAGGACCAGAAACTGCATGGGATTCAACTCCGTTTAGGACTGGGAAACAAACGCTAGCTCGCCTTGCAAGAAACACACTCTGCTTTTGAGAAAACAGCACTCTTCTACTCTCCTGTGTTTCCTATAGGGCCAGAACAGTGAGCTTGCTCAGAACAAAAGAACTGTGCTTCCTACACACACGGGGCATATCTAGTTCAACTCTGCTTAGGAAACTGACCAGAACAGTAGCTTCTCTTCAGTCCAATACACTGTACTTGCTGGGAACAGACGCGAGTGCTATTTGCACTGTGTATGGCAATGGGAGCGCAATAGTGACTCTTCTTAGCAGAAAACAACTCTTGCTCATAGGACCAGAACCTGCATGGGATTCAACTCCGTTTAGGAATGGGAAACAAACCCTAGATTGCCTTGCAAGAAACACACTCTGCTTTTGAGAAAACAGCACTCTTCTACTCTCCTGTGTTTCCTATAGGGCCAGAACAGTGAGCTTGCTCAGAACAAAAGAACTGTGCTTCCTACACACACGGGGCATATCTAGTTCAACTCTGCTTAGGAAACTGACCAGAACAGTAGCTTCTCTTCAGTCCAATACACTGTACTTGCTGGGAACAGACGCGAGTGCTATTTGCACTGTGTATGGCAATGGGAGCGCAATAGTGACTCTTCTTAGCAGAAAACAACTCTTGCTCGTAGGACCAGAAACTGCATGGGATTCAACTCCGTTTAGGACTGGGAAACAAACGCTAGCTCGCCTTGCAAGAAACACACTCTGCTTTTGAGAAAACAGCACTCTTCTACTCTCCTGTGTTTCCTATAGGGCCAGAACAGTGAGCTTGCTCAGAACAAAAGAACTGTGCTTCCTACACACACGGGCCATATCTAGTTCAACTCTGCTTAGAAAACAAACCAGAACAGTAGCTTCTCTTCAGTCCAATACACTGTACTTGCTGGGAACAGACGCGAGTGCTATTTGCACTGTGTATGGCAATGGGAGCGCAATAGTGACTCTTCTTAGCAGAAAACAACTCTTGCTCGTAGGACCAGAAACTGCATGGGATTCAACTCCGTTTAGGACTGGGAAACAAACTCTAGCTCGCCTTGCAAGAAACACACTCTGCTTTTGAGAAAACAGCACTCTTCTACTCTCCTGTGTTTCCTATAGGGCCAGAACAGTGAGCTTGCTCAGAACAAAAGAACTGTGCTTCCTACACACACGGGGCATATCTAGTTCAACTCTGCTTAGGAAACTGACCAGAACAGTAGCTTCTCTTCAGTCCAATACACTGTACTTGCTGGGAACAGACGCGAGTGCTATTTGCACTGTGTATGGCAATGGGAGCGCAATAGTGACTCTTCTTAGCAGAAAACAACTCTTGCTCGTAGGACCAGAAACTGCATGGGATTCAACTCCGTTTAGGACTGGGAAACAAACGCTAGCTCGCCTTGCAAGAAACACACTCTGCTTTTGAGAAAACAGCACTCTTCTACTCTCCTGTGTTTCCTATAGGGCCAGAACAGTGAGCTTGCTCAGAACAAAAGAACTGTGCTTCCTACACACACGGGGCATATCTAGTTCAACTCTGCTTAGGAAACTGACAAGAACAGTAGCTTCTCTTCAGTCCAATACACTGTACTTGCTGGGAACAGACGCGAGTGCTATTTGCACTGTGTATGGCAATGGGAGCGCAATAGTGACTCTTCTTAGCAGAAAACAACTCATACTCGTAGGAACAGAATCTGCATGGGATTCAACTCCATTTAAGACTGGGAAACAAACGCTAGCTCGCCTTGCAAGAAACACACTCTGCTTTTGAGAAAACAGCACTCTTCTACTCTCCTGTGTTTCCTATAGGGCCAGAACAGTGAGCTTGCTCAGAACAAAAGAACTGTGCTTCCTACACACACGGGGCATATCTAGTTCAACTCTGCTTAGGAAACTGACAAGAACAGTAGCTTCTCTTCAGTCCAATACACTGTACTTGCTGGGAACAGACGCGAGTGCTATTTGCACTGTGTATGGCAATGGGAGCGCAATAGTGACTCTTCTTAGCAGAAAACAACTCTTGCTCCTGGACCAGAAACTGCATGGGATTCTACTCCGTTTAGGACTGGGAAACAAACGCTAGCTCGCCTTGCAAGAAACACACTCTGCTTTTGAGAAAACAGCACTCTTCTACTCTCCTGTGTTTCCTATAGGGCCAGAACAGTGAGCTTGCTCAGAACAAAAGAACTGTGCTTCCTACACACACGGGCCATATCTAGTTCAACTCTGCTTAGGAAACTGACAAGAACAGTAGCTTCTCTTCAGTCCAATACACTGTACTTGCTGGGAACAGACGCGAGTGCTATTTGCACTGTGTATGGCAATGGGAGCGCAATAGTGACTCTTCTTAGCAGAAAACAACTCTTGCTCGTAGAACCAGAAACTGCATGGGATTCAACTCCGTTTAGGACTGGGAAACAAACGCTAGCTCGCCTTGCAAGAAACACACTCTGCTTTTGAGAAAACAGCACTCTTCTACTCTCCTGTGTTTCCTATAGGGCCAGAACAGTGAGCTTGCTCAGAACAAAAGAACTGTGCTTCCTACACACACGGGGCATATCTAGTTCAACTCTGCTTAGGAAACTGACCAGAACAGTAGCTTCTCTTCAGTCCAATACACTGTACTTGCTGGGAACAGACGCGAGTGCTATTTGCACTGTGTATGGCAATGGGAGTGCAATAGTGACTCTTCTTAGCAGAAAACAACTCTTGCTCGTAGGACCAGAAACTGCATGGGATTCAACTCCGTTTAGGACTGGGAAACAAACGCTAGCTCGCCTTGCAAGAAACACACTCTGCTTTTGAGAAAACAGCACTCTTCTACTCTCCTGTGTTTCCTATACGGCCAGAACAGTGAGCTTGCTCAGAACAAAAGAACTGTGCTTCCTACACACACGGGGCATATCTAGTTCAACTCTGCTTAGGAAACTGACAAGAACAGTAGCTTCTCTTCAGTCCAATACACTGTACTTGCTGGGAACAGACGCGAGTGCTATTTGCACTGTGTATGGCAATGGGAGCGCAATAGTGACTCTTCTTAGCAGAAAACAACTCTTGCTCCTGGACCAGAAAATGCATGGGATTCTACTCCGTTTAGGACTGGGAAACAAACGCTAGCTCGCCTTGCAAGAAACACACTCTGCTTTTGAGAAAACAGCACTCTTCTACTCTCCTGTGTTTCCTATACGGCCAGAACAGTGAGCTTGCTCAGAACAAAAGAACTGTGCTTCCTACACACACGGGCCATATCTAGTTCAACTCTGCTTAGGAAACTGACCAGAACAGTAGCTTCTCTTCAGTCCAATACACTGTACTTGCTGGGAACAGACGCGAGTGCTATTTGCACTGTGTATGGCAATGGGAGCGCAATAGTGACTCTTCTTAGCAGAAAACAACTCTTGCTCGTAGGACCAGAAACTGCATGGGATTCAACTCCGTTTAGGACTGGGAAACAAATGCTAGCTCGCCTTGCAAGAAACACACTCTGCTTTTGAGAAAACAGCACTCTTCTACTCTCCTGTGTTTCCTATAGGGCCAGAACAGTGAGCTTGCTCAGAACAAAAGAACTGTGCTTCCTACACACACGGGGCATATCTAGTTCAACTCTGCTTAGGAAACTGACCAGAACAGTAGCTTCTCTTCAGTCCAATACACTGTACTTGCTGGGAACAGACGCGAGTGCTATTTGCACTGTGTATGGCAATGGGAGCGCAATAGTGACTCTTCTTAGCAGAAAACAACTCTTGCTCGTAGGAGCAGAAACTGCATGTGATTCAACTCCGTTTAGGACTGGGAAACAAACTCTAGCTCGCCTTGCAAGAAACACACTACTCTGCTTTTGTGAAAACAGCACTCTTCTACTCTCCTGTGTTTCCTATAGGGCCAGAACAGTGAGCTTGCTCAGAACAAAAGAACTGTGCTTCCTACACACACGGGGCCATATCTAGTTCAACTCTGCTTAGGAAAACTGACCCAGAAAAGTAGCTTCTCTTCAGTCCAATACACTGTACTTGCTGGGAACAGACGCGAGTGCTATTTGCACTGTGTATGGCAATGGGAGCGCAATAGTGACTCTTCTTAGCAGAAAACAACTCTTGCTCGTAGGACCAGAAACTGCATGGGATTCAACTCCGTTTAGGACTGGGAAACAAACGCTAGCTCGCCTTGCAAGAAACACACTCTGCTTTTGAGAAACAGCACTCTTCTACTCTCCTGTGTTTCCTATAGGGCCAGAACAGTGAGCTTGCTCAGAACAAAAGAACTGTGCTTCCTACACACACGGGGCATATCTAGTTCAACTCTGCTTAGGAAACTGACCAGAACAGTAGCTTCTCTTCAGTCCAATACACTGTACTTGCTGGGAACAGACGCGAGTGCTATTTGCACTGTGTATGGCAATGGGAGCGCAATAGTGACTCTTCTTAGCAGAAAACAACTCTTGCTCGTAGGACCAGAATCTGCATGGGATTCAACTCCGTTTAGGACTGGGAAACAAACGTTAGCTCGCCTTGCAAGAAACACACTCTGCTTTTGAGAAAACAGCACTCTTCTACTCTCCTGTGTTTCCTATAGGGCCAGAACAGTGAGCTTGCTCAGAACAAAAGAACTGTGCTTCCTACACACACGGGGCATATCTAGTTCAACTCTGCTTAGGAAACTGACAAGAACAGTAGCTTCTCTTCAGTCCAATACACTGTACTTGCTGGGAACAGACGCGAGTGCTATTTGCACTGTGTATGGCAATGGGAGCGCAATAGTGACTCTTCTTAGCAGAAAACAACTCTTGCTCGTAGGACCAGAATCTGCATGGGATTCAACTCCGTTTAGGACTGGGAAACAAACGCTAGCTCGCCTTGCAAGAAACACACTCTGCTTTTGAGAAAACAGCACTCTTCTACTCTCCTGTGTTTCCTATAGGGCCAGAACAGTGAGCTTGCTCAGAACAAAAGAACTGTGCTTCCTACACAGACGGGGCATATCTAGTTCAACTCTGCTTAGGAAACTGACCAGAACAGTAGTTTCTCTTCAGTCCAATACACTGTACTTGCTGGGAACAGACGCGAGTGCTATTTGCACTGTGTATGGCAATGGGAGCGCAATAGTGACTCTTCTTAGCAGAAAACAACTCTTGCTCGTAGGACCAGAATCTGCATGGGATTCAACTCCGTTTAAGACTGGGAAACAAACGCTAGCTCGCCTTGCAAGAAACACACTCTGCTTTTGAGAAAACAGCACTCTTCTACTCTCCTGTGTTTCCTATAGAGCCAGAACAGTGAGCTTGCTCAGAACAAAAGAACTGTGCTTCCTACACACACGGGGCGTATCTAGTTCAACTCTGCTTAGGAAACTGACCAGAACAGTAGCTTCTCTTCAGTCCAATACACTGTACTTGCTGGGAACAGACGCGAGTGCTATTTGCACTGTGTATGGCAATGGGAGCGCAATAGTGACTCTTCTTAGCAGAAAACAACTCTTGCTCGTAGGACCAGAAACTGCATGGGATTCAACTCCGTTTAGGACTGGGAAACAAACGCTAGCTCGCCTTGCAAGAAACACACTCTGCTTTTGAGAAAACAAGCACTCTTCTACTCTCCTGTGTTTTCCTATAGGGCCAGAACAGTGAGCTTGCTCAGAACAAAAGAACTGTGCTTCCTACACACACGGGGCATATCTAGTTCAACTCTGCTTAGGAAACTGACCAGAACAGTAGCTTCTCTTCAGTCCAATACACTGTACTTGCTGGGAACAGACGCGAGTGCTATTTGCACTGTGTATGGCAATGGGGAGCGCAATAGTGACTCTTCTTAGCAGAAAACAACTCTTGCTCGTAGGACCACAAACTGCATGGGATTCAACTCCCGTTTAGGGACTGGGAAACAAATGCTAGCTCGCCTTGCAAGAAACACACTCTGCTTTTGAGAAAACAGCACTCTTCTACTCTCCTGTGTTTCCTATAGGGCACAGAACAGTGAGCTTGCTCAGAACAAAAGAACTGTGCTTCCTACACACACGGGGCATATCTAGTTCAACTCTTCTTAGGAAACTGACCAGAACAGTAGCTTCTCTTCAGTCCAATACACTGTACTTGCTGGGAACAGACGCGAGTGCTATTTGCACTGTGTATGGCAATGGGAGCGCAATAGTGACTCTTCTTAGCAGAAAACAACTCTTGCTCCGTAGGACCAGAATCTGCATGGGATTCAACTCCGTTTAGGACTGGGAAACAAACGCTAGCTCGCCTTGCAAGAAACACACTCTGCTTTTGAGAGAAAACAGCACTCTTCTACTCTCCTGTGTTTCCTATAGGGCCAGAACAGTGAGCTTGCTCAGAACAAAAGAACTGTGCTTCCTACACACACGGGGCATATCTAGGTTCAACTCTGCTTAGGAAACTGACCAGAACAGTAGCTTCTCTTCAGTCCAATTCACTGTACTTGCTGGGAACAGACGCGAGTGCTATTTGCACTGTGTATTGCAATGGAGCGCAATAGTGACTCTTCTTAGCAGAAAACAACTCTTGCTCATAGACCAGAAACTGCAATGGGATTCAACTCCGTTTAGGACTGGGAAACAAACGCTAGCTCGCCCCTTGCAAGAAACACACTCTGCTTTTGAGAAAACAGCACTCTTCTACTCTCCTGTGTTCTCCTATAGGGCCAGAACAGTGAGCTTGCTCAGAAACACAAGAAACTGTGCTTCCTACACCACACGGGGCATATCTAGTTCAACTCTGCTTAGGAAACTGACCAGAACAGTAGCTTCTCTTCAGTCCAATACACTGTACTTGCTGGGAAACAGACGCGAGTGCTATTTGCACTGTGTATGGCAATGGAGAGCGCAATAGTGACTCTTCTTAGCAGAAAACAACTCTTGCTCGTAGGACCAGAAACTGCATGGGAATTCAAACTCCGTTTAGGACTGGGAAACAAACGCTAGCTCGCCTTGCAAGAAACACACTCTGCTTTTGAGAAAACAGCACTCTTCTACTCTCCTGTGTTCCTATAGGGCCAGAACAGTGAGCTTGCTCAGAACAAAAGAACTGTGCTTCCTACACACACAGGGGCCATATCTAGTTCAACTCTGCTTAGGAAACTGACCAGAACAGTAGCTTCTCTTCAGTCCAATACACTGTACTTGCTGGGAACAGACGCGAGGTGCTATTTGCACTGTGTATGGCAATGGGAGCGGCAATAGTGACTCTTCTTAGCAGAAAACAACTCTTGCTCGTAGGACCAGAAAATGCATGGGATTCACTCCGTTTAGGACTGGGAAACAAACGCTAGCTCGCCTTGCAAGAAACACACTCTGCTTTTGAGAAAACAGCACTCTTCTACTCTCCTGTGTTTCCTATAGGGCCAGAACAGTGAGTGAGCTTGCTCAGAACAAAAGAACTGTGCTTCCTACACACACGGGGCATATCTAGTTCAACTCTGCTTAGGAAACTGACCAGAACAGTAGCTTCTCTTCAGTCCAATACACTGTACTTGCTGGGAACAGACGCGAGTGCTATTTGCACTGTGTATGGCAATGGCGAGCGCAATAGTGACTCTTCTTAGCAGAAAACAACTCTTGCTCGTAGGACCAGAAACTGCATGGGATTCAACTCCGTTTAGGACTGGGAAACAAACGCTAGCTCGCCTTGCAAGAAACACACTCTGCTTTTGAGAAAACAGCACTCTTCTACTCTCCTGTGTTTCTATAGGGCCAGAACAGGTGAAGCTTGCTCAGAACAAAAGAACTGTGCTTCTACACACACGGGCCATATCTAGTTCAACTCTGGCTTAGGGAAAACTGACCAGAACAGTAGCTTCTCTTCAGTCCAATACACTGTACTTGCTGGGAACAGACGGCGAGTGCTATTTGCACTGTGTATGGCAATGGGAGCGCAATAGTGACTCTTCTTAGCAGAAAACAACTCTTGCTCGTAGGACCAGAATCTGCATGGGGATTCAACTCCGTTTAGGACTGGGAAACAAACGCTAGCTCGCCTTGCAAGAAACACACCTCTGCTTTTGAGAAAACAGCACTCTTCTACTCTCCTGTGTTTCCTATAGGGCCAGAACAGTGAGCTGCTCAGAACAAAAGAACTGTGCTTCCTACACACACGGGGCATATCTAGTTCAACTCTGCTTAGGAAACTGACCAGAACAGTAGCTTCTCTTCAGTCCAATACACTGTACTTGCTGGGAACAGACGCGAGTGCTATTTGCACTGTGTATGGCAATGGGAGCGCAATAGTGACTCTTCTTAGCAGAAAACAACTCTTGCTCGTAGGACCAGAAACTGCATGGGATTTCAACTCCGTTTAGGACTGGGAAACAACGCTAGCTCGCCTTGCAAGAAACACACTCTGCTTTTGAGAAAACAGCACTCTTCTACTCTCCTGTGTTTCCTATAGGGCCAGAACAGTGAGCTTGCTCAGAACAAAAGAACTGTGCTTCCTACACACACGGGCCATATCTAGTTCAACTCTGCTTAGGAAACTGACCAGAACAGTAGCTTCTCTTCAGTCCATACACTGTACTTGCTGGGAACAGACGCGAGTGCTATTTGCACTGTGTATGGCAATGGGAGCGCAATAGTGACTCTTCTTAGCAGAAAACAACTCTTGCTCGTAGGACCAGAAACTGCATGGGATTTCAACTCCGTTTAGGACTGGGAAACAAACGCTAGCTCGCCTTGCAAGAAACACACTCTGCTTTTGAGAAAACAGCACTCTTCTACTCTCCTGTGTTTCCTATAGGGCCAGAACAGTGAGCTTGCTCAGAACAAAAGAACTGTGCTTCCTACACACATGGGGCATATCTAGTTCAACTCTGCTTAGGAAACTGACCAGAACAGTAGCTTCTCTTCAGTCCAATACACTGTACTTGCTGGGAACAGACGCGAGTGCTATTTGCACTGTGTATGGCAATGGGAGCGCAATAGTGACTCTTCTTAGCAGAAAACAACTCTTGCTCGTAGGACCAGAAACTGCATGGATTCAACTCCGTTTTAGGACTGGGAAACAAACGCTAGCTCGCCTTGCAAGAAACACACTCTGCTTTTGAGAAAACAGCACTCTTCTACTCTCCTGTGTTTCCTATAGGGCCAGAACAGTGAGCTTGCTCAGAGAACAAAAGAACTGTGCTTCCTACACACACGGGCCATATCTAGTTCAACTCTGGCTTAGGAAACTGACCAGAACAGTAGCTTCTCTTCAGTCCAATACACTGTACTTGCTGGGAACAGACGCGAGTGCTATTTGCACTGTGTATGGCAATGGGAGCGCAATAGTGACTCTTCTTAGCAGAAAACAACTCTTGCTCGTAGGACCAGAATCTGCATGGGATTCAACTCCGTTTAGGACTGGGAAACAAAACGCTAGCTCGCCTTGCAAGAAACACACTCTGCTTTTGAGAAAACAGCACTCTTCTATCTCTCCTTGTGTTTTCCTATAGGGCCAGAACAGTGAGCTTGCTCAGAACAAAAGAACTGTGCTTCCTACACACACGGGGCATATCTAGTTCAACTCTGCTTAGGAAACTGACCAGAACAGTAGCTTCTCTCAGTCCAATACACTGTACTTTGCTGGGGAACAGACGCGAGTGCTATTTGCACTGTGTATGGCAATGGGAGCGCATTAGTGACTCTTCTTAGCAGAAAACTAACTCTTGCTCGTATGACCAGAAACTGCATGGGATTCAACTACGTTTAGGACTGGGAAAACAAACGCTAGCTCGCCTTGCAAGAAACACACTCTGCTTTTGAGAAAACAGCACTCTTCTACTCTCCTGTGTTTCCTATAGGGCCAGAACAGTGAGCTTGCTCAGAACAAAAGAACTGTGCTTCCTACACACACGGGGCCATATCTAGTTCAACTCTGCTTAGGAAACTGACAAGAACAGTAGCTTCTCTTCAGTCCATACACTGTACTTGCTGGGAACAGACGCGAGTGCTATTTGCACTGTGTATGGCAATGTGAGCGCAATAGTGACTCTTCTTAGCAGA